>NW_020956150.1:347527-361767 GCF_003031625.1 Empidonax traillii | reverse complement strand
ATAATCCACCACGAGGACTGACTCACCCAGGGTGATGAGTAGGCTCAAAGCTTCCTCCAATGGTGCAGTGTCACCACTGTAATCAGCAGCTGAGAGAGTTGCTGAGGAGCCACACTATCAATTACACTGGTAATACATATTCAGGCAGTAAGTGATACGCAGACAGAGAGAATATGAAATCAAACCATTAATAAAAAATAAGGAACCTTCGGAGACAAATTATTGTCTTCTACGTCTACGGTGCTTTGTGCATTCCCAAAGGATTTAGAACCTAAAAATAAATGATTGCTTCTACCAGCACTGACATCCAAGCTACCTTGGATGAAAAACAGCCAAATTGCTAAGCATGGGTAGCAAGATTACACAACTGTTTTGATCAAGCAGCAAGAAATGGACCATGTTAGAAAAAACAGCAGGACTCTATGGAGAAATTGAGGCTGTCCAAGCTCAAATATAACCAGAGTAATGTGAATAGCATCTTGATTTTCTACAGCTGGGATGGGATAAAAATGAGAAAGGTCAGAATCCTCTAACTTGATATCTCACCCCCCAATCTACATCATCCTTCTCTCACCATCTTTTAGCATCATACTGAGATGCTGCCTTGAAGGAAAATACTCAATATATGCATACGTATGTATATATATATATACAAAATACATATAATATAAAATAATAAAAATACCTATGTGTATATCACATGTGTGTGTGTTTAAATATGAACAATCACCACAGAGTCCTTGGGAAGAGAAAGAGGGAAGATCAAAGATCACACAAAATCACCTAGTTAACACAGAAAAGAAAGACATCATTAAAAACCTGGACCAAGTAATGTTTTGAAAATAAATTCAATCACTCCTGTCTCCATAGCACACAATGGTAGTGATAATGATGTCGGTGGGTGTCATTATCTACCAATGATAACAGCCTGGAATAAATGAAGGAACCCCCAGTTCTGGACTAAGGGCAGCAGCAAAGCAGAATAGTAATTATAGAACCACAAAAGAACAAATTCAGGAGGAGGCAATCAGGAAAAGGTGAAATACAAGTACATTTATGCATGTTTTAGCGTGAAAGAGTTTGGAGAAAAACCATGAAAGCGCAAGAATTTTTAACTGTAAAAAAAAAACCACTAAAAAACCCCCTGTATTCTATACCCACACTGAAAATAGCAGTGACTGGTTTCTGTTGGATTTAGCTGTAACAGTCTCCTAATAGCACACAATTGGATCTATCAGAAGTACAGTCAGGCAGCACAAAGATTGCCTCAAGGGCAGAGAGTTTTCCACTGCAAATACAGGTGGTGCACCTGCCTGAGTGAGCTTTTTAATGAGGCATGGAGTCAACAGAAGAGACACAACTGCCACGGCTTGCATTGAAAATAATATACCAAGGCAAAAAATAAAGATTAGGGACACCAGCTGAGCTCGGAGATAACACAGGCAAAGTTACTGTTAAAGCAAGATTGGAGTTCTAATAACACAGCGGGGGTAAATTGGAAGATGTAACATGATAGGAGCCCGAGCTCTGCTCCCAGGCCTGTGTCTGACAAATGACACTCCTGCCAGCAAATCATTTAATCCCCACACATTCATCCATCTGAGTGTCAAGGAGGTTTATTGCTTTAAAATTTAAGGAGAGTACCATGAAATTCAATTCATTAATAGCTGGAAACTGCGCTTTAATCCTTGGATAGAAGGTGCTGGGAAAGGACAGCGTATTTACCAAGTTAAGACTTCCTCATAAAATATTTGGGTATTTACTCATCTGTTTCTCTCCTGTTGCAGCTCATGATTGCACAGAACTTCCTGACTTTCCCTGTTTCTCAGGCTCAGGGCAGAGCTGTGGACACAAACGGGAACAGCAGAGCCACAGGGTGGGACAGGCAGGTGGCAGCTGCTCCCAGAACATCCAGGGAATGCAGGGGGGATCCTGCACCTCACCCACCCAGGAGTGTTCTGGGTCTTACTTAAGAAGTGCTGTGAGAGGCAGATGGGAAAACTGCAGGGGGTGTGGAAGAGTAATCCAGGTCCAAATCTTCCCTGACGTTAATGAGGATGAAAAGTTAGGGGCTTGATTTGGCATGAACTGAAGACCCTCAAAAACTCCAGAAATGCAGATTTAGCACCTTCCACAATCAAGCTCAACTATTCCCTGTATTACGAGCAAGACCAGCCCATCCAAAAACCTTTACAAGGGTAAAACTTTGTGGATTTTGATATATGGATAAAAAAGGGCATGTTTGGTCCTACGCTGTATTTAAGGGTTAGACAGATATTCACCAGCTTTGGTTTGCTGTTTCAAAACTAAAAAAAAAAAAGTTAAAATCAGATTAATAAACTGTACCAAAAACAAATCTTGAGGAATGGCAGCAAAATAAACTCCTCAGGGATCAGGAAAATGAAACAAGATGTTATAGTTTTATGTATTTAAATATAGTTTTATATATTAGCATTTATAGTAATTTCTTAAACACAGAAAGGAAAAGGAAAAGGAAAAGGAAAAGGAAAAGGAAAAGGAAAAGGAAAAGGAAAAGGAAAAGGAAAAGGAAAAGGAAAAGGAAAAGGAAAAGGAAAAAGAGAAACGAAAAGAGAAACGAAAAGAGAAACGAAAAGAGAAACGAAAAGAGAAAAGAGAAAAGAGAAAAGATTAATAGAATGATTGAGATTAATTTGCATACTTGCTACTACAATAATTAAAGTCCTCTTTCTTATAATGTGAATGTCTCAGGCATTTCATTCATAAGGGAGATTGACACACTGATATATTTTAATTCCAAGTTGGAATGTATTTCTCTTCCATTGCAGACACTCTCTGGAATATATTAAAGGAAATAGTGAGGAAGACTGATAAGAGCAAGAAACAGTGACTAACATTTAGTCTGGACTGCAAAGATTTCTGCATCCTAAATCTGCCAGAGCCTCTGATACAGGACCAGGATGGCAGCAATAATCAGATATTTGCTCCTCTCTGTTGATGTTAAGTATCACATTTTAAAGAATCCAAAGCAGCAACCAATTAAAAAAAAAAAAAAAAAAAAAAAGGAAAGAAAACCCCCAGATTTCTCACTCCATGTATTTAATATAATGTTGTTTCCTGATGAAACACTTAGTAGGTGGGAGTACTCAGGGAGACACTTGGATTTACATAAATCTGAGACAGAAAAATGCTGGTAGATGAAGTCCATGGCACTGCTTGGTTGAGATTGAGTCTTCCAGCAGAAATTACACCAGGCTCCAGACAGACTCAGTGCTCAGTCTCTGGCAAAATTCATTATTTAACTTCAGAAGATGTTCTTAAAGTCTACTGCCCTCTCCTTTATAGCATTAGCACAACATTTAAAGGTTGTTCGTGCACAACAGGCAAACTCTAAGTTATGATTTTACCTTGCTTTTAAATCCATTCTGTCACTGCCCCATGAATTTTAAATACGACTTCATGCCACTTCTGAGAACCTGATTTTTACCCTTTTAAAAGGAGCAGTACACACATCACAGCCACACTCAGCAGTTAACATAATTTAATGCAAAACTACACACAATCCTAAAAATGGAGAGTGGGATTTATTTAAAAGTTCTGCTGGACTCAGCTTGACATAGTGCACCACCATACAGCACAGCGGGTAATAACTCACCATTCCTTCCCCATAAATGGTCAGTAAATTCAAACACTGATAATTCTTCTCTAAGAAATTCATCTGCTAAAGACCTAAGTGAAGGTCTCAGTGAGTTCACCAGAAGACACTGAGATTCTCAGCTTGGCAAAGGCAGGAGAGATTCAAAAGACTCATCCATTTGCTGTTTTGGAACAACAAAAAAACACAAACCCCAATGTTCCATAAGCAATTTCTGTGCATAAGAGATCCAGGAGGGAAACAGCAAGGAGCACACCCAGGAAAGAGATTACTAAAAGGGCAGATAGAAACTGGAAGGAGGAAAGTCAAAGATGCCCCACAATTTTCCCAGCAAGGCGGCTCCTCTGCAAGGCCTGTTCTTGCAGCTGTTCCTGGTGGGTTTTTTCTGGTTGCAATTTAACTTCCCCTTTGAGGGAGCATAAAAAAAAAAACAAACCAAGACATTCAGATTTGAAGAGAAAAGATGAAAAATTGAAGTATGAAGGATTTGGAGGATGTAATAAAAAAAAAACAAACCACCAACAGATGGCTAAGGAGGGACTGCACGCCCCAGTTCACTCCTGGGCCCCTGGTCCCATTCCTACACTGATGACGCCAGCACAGCCCCTCCAGTGAATTCCAGCCCAAGGATCACGGATTATCCCGCATGGGCTGGAGAGGAGACGTCTTGCACAGCCACTGGGTACTCACCCAGAGTCCTCAAGCTGCAGCCACTCCATACACACGTGGATACATCCCGTCATACCTGCAGGATTCCAAGGATCATGTCTGTTTTCTGCTGATTTTTTTTCACCAACCCATCTACTTCAGCTTCGGTGAAGACCTTCGTCATAAAAATGCGAATCAGAGCAATGGGAATGATCAGTAGTTCAAAAAATGTTACCCCAGAATAAGTGATGATGCAGAAGGAACCACAGGAATTCACACACGGAACAAGGAGGCCGAGGAAGGCGTGAGATTGTTCTCTGTGTTCGTGAGGAAGGGACAAATATTACTGAAGAAATTAATGGGAGTGATTCCGATCAGGCAGGAAGGAAAACTTCCCACCTGTAACCACCACCCCCAAAAACTGGAATATCCTGCAGAAGGAGGCTGTGGGATCTCCGCTGCCAGCAAGTGAGACGAGGTCAGCAAAGGACCTCCCAGGATATGGGTCAGATTTCAGAGTTCTACCTTGAGGTAGAAAGATGGACTGAACGACCTCCTGAGCTGCTTTTCAGCCCTATTTTCGATGGCTTTTCTAGTCTATTAAAAACATGTGAAATTCCCCTTAGCTCGTTTTCCTTAAAGGAAGGAGGGTAATTCAAGAGACACAGGATCTCCAGAGCATAGCCCTTAATTAATTAACCTCATAACGTAACCTGCAGTCACATTGTGCAGTGCTGGGGGGGTGCCCCCTCCAGCTCCTGTCCTACATACCAGTGTCTTCTGGCTACAGAATTTAGAGCTTGAGCACGCAGAGATTGGTGTGTCCTAACTCTCTGGAATCAATGGGAATTGAGGTGACTAATTAAGAATTGTAATCAGGCCCTTAATCCAAAGCAATAGAAAGACATGCCTTTAGAATCCGATTAGCTGCTTAATAATTCAAAACAGGCATCGAATAATATGTTGACTGCCTGGGAAAGAGTTTTTTGTTTTTTTTTTATCAGGCCCAGAGCCTGCTCTGTCTCACATTTCCACTTAACACCTAAGCAAAGAGAAGCCAACCCCCTGACAAGGCAAAATCCACACTGGCCATAACATTTTGTGGTTGTTCTCAGCCAGAGCTGCTCATTTATGCTCATTTTTGGCTGTAAAACGATACAGGATTGGAGAACCCGCTCTTCCACATCTGTTTGTGAGGAATGATCCTGTGAGGGTTTCAGCTCTTCTCTTCCCTATTAATTTTTTTTTTTTTTAAATCTAATTTTTTAGGGAAGCATCTCCCATTTAACCAGATTTTTGGGTCCATTACCCTGGCAGCCTCTTGCTTGAGCAACACTCTTTGCTGATCCAACACTCTCAGCCCAGCTGGTGATAATCAGAACTGAGAGACTTAATTACTGTACCTTTCAATAAGGATTTCATTTTATTTTTGTTCTTTCTGCTGCAAATGCCCATGAATCAGAGGGTCACTTTAAGCACAGAATTCAATTTAATTATCCTCACAGGCATTTTTATCATTAAACAGGTCAGCTTATTAAAAAAAAAAAAATATCTTGATTATGAATAATGGAAAGCCTGGCAGGCAATCCAGGGGAGTTTCACTCTGAAAGCTCCCACATCCGTTTGTTTGGATTTGTTTACCAAGCACTGGGCAAGGTCCTGCAGAATGCACATGACAGCATTAACCGAAACTGCATCTAATATTTAATTATAAGCGGATTTCAAAGCTGATTTATCGACTTTTTTTTTTCTAATATGGGAATATTCAGCAGTATTTGTAATCTGGACTATTATCTGCTAATAAAAGCAGGGAATGAGAGAAACAACACAAAAGGCCTTTGACTGAGAATCTGACACTATTCCTGAGGTGGATCCAGCACCATCCTTCCCAAGGCAGGGAATGGTTTCCTGCCACCAGGTGCATTCCTCAGGCAGGACAGGATCCTTTCCCAGGTAGGTCACTGCTTTAATTACATGCCAGGGAGGATGTCTCTGATGGACTATCCTCACCTGAACCAGGCCTGACAAGAAAAATCCACGTTGCTGGTGAAAGACTCGATATGCAAGGTAGGAGAGAGTAAACATTCTGGAGAAACAACATCCTGCAGAGCGGAGAACAGAAGAAAAGCAAAGCTATTTTCAAGCTTGGGTCTTTTCAAGGCAATCATTTGCATATTTTTGCTCTATTCCATATGCAATTCAGTGGAACATGATTTCTGTGTGCTATTTATAAGGCTAAGTAGTCAAGGAACTACACATACTGTGTGGTTTATATATCCCTTTCTTTTATGCTCCCCATTTTCATTAACTTTTTGTTTTCTAATGCTTCAAGAGGCCTAGAACTCATCTATTTATTTAGCTGCATGGTCAAATCTAATTTGAAAATCAGTTGTTATTTTTAACCACTTGCTGCATGTATAAAAAAAGGAATTAACTCAGTTACTTTAAGCTAAAGGGAGTTACACAAGGATGCAAAGCGAGTTTTTACTGATTTCCAGGACATTTTTACTTTCATCTTTATGTCCTCGTGGCACAGGAAGGAAATCAAACTGCAGCAAGAAAAAGCTCTCACAGAGAATGATCTTTAAGGGGCCTGATGGAAAAGCCAGCTCTTCGCTGGCCTTGAACACCATAATGGAGCACTTTGTTAATTCATCCAGGATTACTTTATGATTCTGATCCCAGATAACCACAAACACGTGGATATCAAAAATGGAAAGACTGGAAGCAACTTCTGTTCTTGGGAAAAGTTGCATTTTGCTGATTCATTAGGGCATCCAGACACAACAAGAGCAGCAGCTCTCAGAGTGTGGAGACGACCACGTGGCACTGAATTCTCAGGTTTCGTTTTCATTTTCCTTTTGCACACAAAATCGAACATCACACAGGCACAGCACCCCGAAACTGCCCAAAATACAGGAGTCCGTGGAAAACCAGGACCATGTGGATTTTGTCTGACATCAGGCTGATCTCAGACCTTCATCTGTGTTTGGATTCAGCAGAGCTGATGCATTATCTCACCATAAATACAGCAGTTCATTAAAACAAGGATATATCCAGTCACATATGTGTCCTTCTCCCATCAGGTGCTGATGTCACCTCCTCTGTGACTCTTCTCACAGCTATAAAACACCCCCTCAGCTGAGGTTGTCGCTGTCCTGTCCAGGCTGGAAAGAGCAGCAGATTTCCCGGTAATATGATGATCTATTTTAGCTCTGATGATTCAACTTAATATGTTCCTACAGAACACAAGGCTGACCTCAGATCTTTCAGGTTATAGCCTAAGGAGTAACATTAGTCTTATTAGTCATGAAAAATTTCCAAGACCAAGTTTTGTATGGAAACAAATCTGGATGATAAAAATAAACAGAGAAAATACACATATTTATTTCTGCAGTGTAAGTTGCACTGAAGTGGCACTAAAAGATGCTTAATAAACTCCATTTAGGTCTCATACTGCTTACATTAATTTTCCAAGTACTAGATAGTTGATCATTGTATGTTTGGACACAATAGCAGGGACATGTCAAATGGTAACTTAGAATTTAAAAAAAAAAGGCTCCTTATACTTCCCAGAAACCGAAATACTGCAATTATTTAATCAGTCCAAATGAGAATCAATTTGCAAACTTACCTCTATATAAGAAATTACTGCTACTCCAATCAACAGATTGCTTAGATTTATCACTGAAATATTTTAGAACTACATTTTTATCAGCAAAACCACTTTCAAGCAAGCCAAGGTTCCTTTGAAAGTTCTGCAAGATAATATTATTACACTTTGCTACCTGCAGGTTTTGATCATTCTTGCGAATAGAACGTGGACTCACAGAATCACAGAATGGTTTGGGTTGGAAGGGACTTCAAAATTCATCTGGTTCCAACCCCCCTGCCCTGGGCAGGGACACCTTCCACTATCCCAGGTTGCTCCAAGCCCCGTCCAACCTGGCCTTGGACACTTCCAGGGATGGGGCAGCCACAGCTCCTCTGGGCAACCTGTGCCAGGGCCTCTCCACCCTCACAGGGAAGGATTTCTTCCCATTTTTTTCCCAATATTTAATCCAAACCTGCCCTCCTTCAGCTTAAGGCCATTCCCCCTTGTCCTGTCACTACATGCCCTTGTGAAAAGTCCCTCTCCAGCCCCCTTGAGGCACAGGAACGTCTAAAGCAACTCCACGTCCATGCCTCGTTCCTCCTGCAGCTCCCTGGGTTAGTTTGCCAAGTGGCAGCGACAAGAACCCCAATTATGGCATCTCTGCCACTCAGCACTTCCCAGGACAGCGTTCCTGTCACCTCCACCCTGGCGAGGGAGCACAGGAGGGGAAGCAGTTTGGAGGCACTTTGCAAAGGCTGAGTAGGGTAGAGGAGCAGCAAAGGAAAGGACGAACGAGGGTCAGTTCAGTGTCTGGCCTCCAGGCCCTCATAAATGGACAGGAACACATTGATATGTGTGAGAAGTCTCAGTATCTGGACTGTCACTTCTTGTATTCCAGTGGAATTCCAAGTGGTGGCCACTGCACCCCGCAGAAAATGCTCCCTGACCCAAAGAACTTCTGATTTCAATATTCAAATTGTCACTCAAAGGGAGAGGGGAGAAGGGCAAGAGAAGTTAAGTAGGAACGGCATGAAAAGAATAATGATTTGCCCCTCGGGTCAGTTCCAGCATTTGGGAGGTAGATTTCCATTTAAATATTGTTTATGTTATTATGAAATTAGGACAGATAACAAAGCACAAAGACACAGGGGGTGAAAGAGGGAGACAGAGCAACTTCCAGCCACAGAGGCCTCAACCAGAGCAAAATTATGCTACAAATGAGCAGCAACTCAGAATGATAAGATTTGCTAATGAAATATTAGTCTGGCTGCCACAGATGTCAATCCACTAAACGCAGGGAGAGAAGCTGTGGGGCAACACCCAGAATACAAATTGGACTCAGAGCAAAAGCAGCTGCAAAACAAAGAATGAGCTGACTTGACACTTGCTAAAAAAAAGTCCATTAATCATAGGAGAAATATTTATGCTTTCAAGTCAGAATACTCGTCCCGAAAAACAAAATTCCTCATGGTGTTTCCAGACCTTCAGCCACAACACAACTATTTGCATGAAAAAAAATGTGATTATGCCATTTTGTGTGTGTTAACAGTTAGTGAGAGGAGAATGTAACAGATGTCCCTCATCCAGAGATCTAGAAAATGTCATGCAGGTAACAAAAAGCACATTTCAAACTGACACTGGACCACCTATTAAAAACAGTTAGATCATGTTTTATACCATGTAAAATCATCACCTGTAAGTTGGAATTAATTTTATACTGCATAATTTCTCCCTATGCTCCATAATCACTCCCTGGGTGATTCTTTCAAAAGCAAATTATTTGTGATGGGTATATTTAATGACAACTTTGAAAAAAAAAAATAGACAATACCCAGTCTTAAAGTTCTCCTGAATTTCTGTTGCTATAACAACGTGTGAAAACCTTTCTCCTGTTGAGGACATCTGTAGCTATTTTTACATGCAACAGCTGGATTTGTCTATCTGACTTTCGCTCAGAAGGAAAAGTGTTTTGTTTGCTGCCTTTGAACAAGCTTTTAATATAATGACAAATGTCAGAGCCCAGCAGGCTCAGTAGCTGAATAATCTCTGGCATAAAACACATATTACACGGCAAAATTGTAAATTAGGCAACAATTGGATTAAAAGCAGCGAGAGCCTCACAGTCCCCCCCATGCAGACACATCTCCTCCTCCCAGAGGAGGGGGAACAACATGGGCACAACAAGTCTTTAGAAATCAGATCTTTGATCTCAGGAGATGCCACTTTTGTACTTTAAATTTGTCTAAAATTTACCAGTGCAGGAGAAGAGCCAGAAGTTGAGTTGCAATTTCCTGTGTCAGGCACCTGGGAACATCCAGGATTCGGCTGCGGTGCCCAAATATGTGTGAAAATACATGTCAGACCAACTCTTCTCACCCTTCTCTACAGAAGTTTCTCATACAATAAAACCAGTAAATCAAGCCCATGATCAGTTTCTCCAGGCCCACATAAATAATTGCAGAATTAGGCCGTGGCTAATCTTGCCCCCAAATCGTAGATATCTGCAAGACTGGAAGTAGAAATTAGGAGCTCACACAACCAGGCAGCACCAAAATTGGCATGTAGAGAAAATAATTTTTATTTTAAAACTCCACTTTACACTGTGCAGGACGTATTTGTTATTATTGCACATAATTTAGAATATAATATCATTGTGATGAATTACTGAAGTGAATTGTTTGCTCCCTGCGAGGATTAGGAAAGAAGGAAGTCTATCCTAATGCTGATCCCAAACCACTTCTCCCATATGGGGGGGTGACTTTTCAGAGCCTGGTGGAATCCATTCCCCTGCCCACCTCGAGCTCTGGAGCTGCAAAGCCTTTCGGAGTGAAAGGAGGCACAAAAGGCCCCGTGGATTTCTGAAAAATTCCCTCCTACTGTTTCCGAAAAGACCTGTTATTTGTGAGCTGGAATCACAAACAAAAATAGCTCACAGACTCCACTGGGACGTTGGGAATATGCAATGTGTGCATTATACAAAGGCAGGAACTGCACATATGCCTGGGGCATGGGGATTAGGAGAATATTTGCTTTATTTTTCAAACAAAAAGGGGGAGGGCGTGACATTTCGTGAACCTGTATCTTTTCTCCTCTCCGTTCTGATTTTAGCTGTAAATACATAATTACTGTAAATGCTTTCAACACCTACGCAAACCCTAAAACAGCCCAGAACTGTTCATCTTGCAGCTGCTGATCAATAATTACTAATTTCATGCAGAGACAGGTAAATTGCCTGCGCTTCACCCCAGGACACTTCGTGTTCAGACAGACGCCTCCAGCTCAAGGCAACACTTTTGCAACACAAAGGGCAAAACCAGGCTGAAGTTTTTCTTAATAACTTGCTTCCAGCTGATTGCCCAACACATTAAGATTTACTAGTTCACGCTGAAAAAGGAGCGAGCGCGACTTGGGTGTCGAGCAGATTTACAGCCCAGTGGCAGACGATGGTTTTGTTGCCACTTCCTAAGCTGAATTTATTGGTGAGCTTCCTGAAGGAGGGAGAAGTGTTCAATTACCCAGTAAATAGCAGAGAACACGCTTGGTGTTGCTGCTCTTCCCTCGGACAGGAATTCCACACTCTGAAGTGTGACCTTTCCCTTCAGGCCCGCCAGAGCCTGGGTTTGAATTGTGTGCTGGACAATTGGACACTGAACGAGTGGTTTCCAGGCTGGTTTATCCACGAGGCAGGAAACAGCACAGAAAGGAAAGGCCAAAAGGCTCAAGGGCAGTGGTTTCTCCACAATTCTCTAAAAGAACAAAGCAAACAAACAAACAAACAAACAAAAAAAGAGAGATGAGAAACAACATGAAATTCAGTCTTATCTGAACTCTGCAAGGCTGAGGAGCAGCTGGATGCTCTGCTGTGGTTAGTAAGGAAATAAAGAAAAATAACATGGAGAAGAAAAAACTGTCTTGGGAAGAAAACTGCCTTGGGATGCAGGCAGGAAAAAAAAGCAGAGCACTTGTGTTCCAGGATCCAGGATGCAGGATCTGAAGGGCCTCTCGGGAATTGATTGCAGTGCACTGATGATCTGAGATAGGAGGCCAACACACCCAGCAGAGTGGAGAAAGGTGACAGAACAGACAACCTACCTGCACGGGGTGGGCAGCAACATATTTGTTGGGATATGGCAAAAAAACAAGTAGTTCAAGCACCTTAAAGAATTTGAGAATGACCTTGTGTTAATCAGGTTACCAGGCCCATGGGAGTGGGAGGGAAATCTCCTTACTTAATAAGATCAGTCTTGATTTTAGAGATAATAGGGACATAATTACAAGTTGGTGAGGATGATGTGACCTCCAACCCATCTTTTTAATCCTCATCTTGAGGCACTTAATGAAGCAAGTGAAAGTGGAAAATAAAATGGAGAAGGGAGCAACGATCAAAGCCTAGTGGACAAGCCTTCAGTAACAACCACACCAAATTTTGGGGAGCTGAAAGAAACCTTTTAACACCACATGGAATAAGATCTACATGCAGAGAAAACTTTTAACACATTTTCTTAAAGCAAATTACTTCAGCACACTCACAGTTTAACAGTGTGGTTTACAGCTTTGGCACACAAAATGAGAGCAAAACAGAGAGAAAATAATCTGCCTTTTCTGTGTACTAACCTCCATACACAGCACGTATTTTCCCAAATCACCTTCCAAAATGACAGCCTTTTCTGTCTAGAAAAGACATATTATATTTACTGTGGCTAATACAGTGGCTTTTGGAAGTCAACTCTCAGCAATCAATCTTTAGAAACACAATGGGACTGGGGGTTTGCTCAAAGGGATACAAACATCTGTAACTTTGCAGGTGCTGCCATCTGCTCACGTACCAGAGCTTGTACCCACAAAAACCCCTTGGCATATATAGCTCTTTCAGCTCCTATAAAAACATTAGGTTTAACATTCTGGTAATTTTACGAGGAATGTTTAAGAAATAAAACCTGAGAGCTATGCACAAACGTCATAAAAAATAATTATACCTGTACCAAAAGAGAGTAGGTTTAGATTGGATATTGGGAAGAAATTCTTCCCTGAGATGGTGGGCAGGCCCTGGCACAGGTTGCCCAGAGAAGGTGTGGCTGCCCCATCCCTGGAAGTGTCCAAGGTCAGGTTGGATGGGGCTTGGAGCAACCTGGGATAGTGGGAGTTGAAACAAGATGATATTTAAGGTCCCTTTCAACCCAAACCATTCTGTGATTTTATAAACACAGTTTTCCCAGTTGCCTTTCTGATTGGTAAGTTTGTGTTTATTACCCACCTTTTTTTTTTTAAAGATATGGCCCAGAACAGACACTGTGGGGTAGAAGATAAACGTTAATGTCGACTTGAACGGTATCAAAAAACTTAACTCAGGATTATTCCCTATCAACTCTTCCATTTTTCTAATGTGTGATATCAAAAGTGAGGGATTTCTGTCAACAGTGACTGACCTTGAATTAGCCTCAATAGGATAGGAAACACTTGGATTTTCAGCAGGTACCCTGCTCGTTCATAGACTATCAGCCTTCAAAACACATGAGTGACACTGATCCCCTGAGTGCTGAAGTTCTGAAAAGTTATCTTGAGTAAGCAGGATCAAAGTAACTCCAGAGCATTACCAAATCTCTTTACTACTGTTTTTCCAGATGAATTATTTAATATCAAAAAACAAACAGAAAAATTCTAACCCGGTAGCTTCAAGATGGCCTTGCTCTCTGCTGACAGTTACTACACGATTCTCAAGCTGAAATCCAAAGTTGCCACATAAATTTAATGCTATTTAAGAAATCTGAGGTTTAAATACATTTAAAGCAGAAAGGGGATAGCTTGGGGGGAGAAGGAATCAATGAAAAGCCATGAAACGTCTCTGTGTTCTATCCTTCACGTCACAAATAATCTCTCCAGAGATATCCACACACACGCACAATTAAATTAATGCTTTCAAACTGACAAGAGTGGTTAAAAATAATAAAATTACGCCTTTTTAAACGGAAAGCGTTGCCAGAAGGTGCATCCCCTGAAGCCTGACAATGATAGCAAGGCCTGGCCACTCTGATTGTTAAGGATGTGACTTAATGAGCAGAGAGTGTTCTAAAGCCTCTGTGTCTGTCCTGAGCCATCACCTCCTGTCAGAGCTCCCCGAGGTGCTGGCAAAGCCTTCCCAGCGCTCTCTGGCTGGAGACTGAGTTGCTATGATATATGTTTATGGAATAATAGGACAAAAAAAACCCTCTGGAAACTGTGAAGGTTGCAGGCATGTTCCCTGGAAAAAATGGATTTGATTACAGGAAGTCAGAAACAATCCTGACCCAGGAATCCCTTACTAAGAGAAGTTCTTCCCGCTATTTGTTCCAATTTGTACTCATTTTGATATGAATCCAAAAAAAA
>NW_020956150.1:345738-347196 GCF_003031625.1 Empidonax traillii | reverse complement strand
AAAAAAAAAAAAAAAAAAAAAAAAAAAAAAAAAAAAAAAAAAAAAAAGAGGGGAAACAAAGCAAGTATTTTGGTGAAAAAAGACTAAGGTACTGTAGAAAGGGTTTTTCTGTTGTTATGGAAACACAGAAAGCACAGGATAGGAAAAAGAAAAGCAGATAAAGAAGCAATTTAAACTGCAAATATAAACATGGCCCTGCTTCCCGGAAAAAAGTCCTTCCAAAAGATTTTGTTGTTGCTGTGCATCCAAGCAACTGAAAACTACAAATTCTTCTCCAGAGAAACACAGATAAAAATTCAAAATCCACTGTAACAAAATACTAAACAGGACAAGGAATAAAAAAAATGCAGATGGAGTTATCAGAGTGGTGTTTTCACCCCCATAAAGAACAAGTTTGCTGAGAAATGCAGAAACTTCAGACGTGCTGTTTGAAGGAATCAACAGAGTGGTGAAAAAGGACAGGATTCTGCATTTATCTGGAGAAAAATAGTTCTCTGTTCCTCTGCCACATTTGCATTTTCATTTCATACATTTTGAGCAGGTAGCCAAAGAAATAATTCCATTCCCTGAACGTAAATTACTTATTAAAAATCGGTTGTTTTATACAAAACTACTCTGAACATGCAGAATACAATGTAAAAATTGATATTATCTCTCAGTCTATACTGCTTTGCACATAAAAAAGTTAATTTAAATGTATATCCTGACACAGTGCTAAGCTACATCAAGACATAATGGCAATTAATGGTACAGATACAACCAATTAGCCACACTTTGGCTTTAAAATTCTCATTAGGCAACACTTCATGAAACGGTCCAAATGAGTTGTGCTAATGGCATAATGCTCTTATGTACCTGCAGAATCCCTAATGGCCAGGTATTGTGGAGCAAAGGGGGCAAGGGGTCAGGATGGATCCATCAGGGAAGAGTTGGAAAAGTGGCACTTTCCTTCCTGAGGGCCAGCAGGTGCCTGCTCTGAAAGCAACCTTTCCACTGGCTCAGAAGGAAGGAAACAGGTTTTTTCTACTTGTAGCAGTGACCACCTGCTCATGTAAATCAACAGTGAGAGGCAAGAGAGGCTTTGCCATCAATCCTAAATATTCAGGAGGTGGATTGTAAGTGAATCCTCGATGGTTTGAGCACCTGAGCTTTGGCCAAATCCCCTGATGCACCCACTGAATGATTCCTGCTGCCGGTGGAACAACGGGCAGGGAATCAGCTGCTCACCCCATCAGCACTGCTGTAAATGAGCTAATCCCTGAAAACAGGTTCCCTTCCTCACCAAAACAACACACTGGAAAAAACCCAAGGGCAACAGACCACAAAGTTCACTTTATGGACCCAATGACTCCTAAATTCACTCTGGAAAGAAAACCATTTTCAGTGCAGCCCATCCATCACCCCCCCAGCTCAGGAGCTTTTTTACTCCCTGCAGGGCAAAGTCTCTTCATTCTTGTT
>NW_020956150.1:211240-345613 GCF_003031625.1 Empidonax traillii | reverse complement strand
CACCAAAACAACACACTGGAAAAAACCCAAGGGCAACAGACCACAAAGTTCACTTTATGGACCCAATGACTCCTAAATTCACTCTGGAAAGAAAACCATTTTCAGTGCAGCCCATCCATCACCCCCCCAGCTCAGGAGCTTTTTTACTCCCTGCAGGGCAAAGTCTCTTCATTCTTGTTCTGTCATTTTAAACTACAGAAGGGAACAAATCACACACCCAAGACTACTGCTGGGTTTTTTTTTTTCATTCATTCTTAGACCAAATTTTTAAATCATTTTGTGGCTGGGAACTCTGAACTCAAGCATCTGAACTGTGCTGACAGTAATGGTGTGGTTAAAACCACTAAACTCTTCATTTATGTACACCTGTATGGGAATAAACAAAAACCAAGCAATATTCACATAGATGTAACCACAGAAAGAGATTGAACCGCACCAATTTACTAGAATGAACTTTGGCTCAATGATTCCATGCTCTTGCTAGCACCTTTAGCCCCAAATACCTGTCAAACTCACTAATATTCCATAAGTAAAATTTAGAAATACAAACATGGATCTTATCAGGGTCTAAAAAAACTTTTTTTTTTTTTTGGGGGGGGGGGTGGGGGGGAAATCCAGGTAAAGGAAAATTCATATGATTGTTCAAACTGAAGGATTTTACCTCAATTTGTGAGAATATTCACAGAAAGCCACCCCGTGCTTTTCCAGTATTTTTTAGCAACACACACACACACACACACAAAGCCAAGTCTCTACATCTTTAAGAGCACGAGATTGCCACAATAAAACACTTATTTTTTTAACACATCTCTATTTGACCCACTGCATTTCAGGAAATACAGTTTAAAATTCTCATGTGCAGGGAACATTCCCTGGTGGTTGCCTGGTCAGCAGCTCCACTGCCACTTGTGAGCCAGGAGAAGGATAATTGCACCAAAGCACCTGGGGAAATGGTCCCAAAATATGCATTTTCCTTTGGGCCAAGTGGGAGCAGGGTTTTAGAAGCAGCAAAGGGGTCTCCCTGTGACCCCCTGTCTCTGCTGCACTTATATTTTTGGAGCAGAGAAGCAGTTGCAATCTCTGCCATAAATGATACAATGCACTGATTTATCCCTAATTAAGGACGAAGTAGAGAAGCAACATTTGATTGTTATTTACCTTTCGACATCTGCTGGCCTCTTTCAAATCCAGTGATTTGAAAGACGAGAAGAAACCTCACTAATTGCTCTCAGAGCTGTGTGAAGAGTTCAGGCTTTCTGTTTCTGGGTTTTTGTAGGGAAGAGCTATGTTTCAGATGTAGTGTGTGTTGCTATGGTAATTATTATTTTACTGAATGATATACATTCAGAACTGATTTCATATTGTCAGACAGCAATTAAACAGATTAGACTGTGTATACTCACAGTCCTGAAACACTTCCAATTTGTTTTAAATGTTAGGGCATGTGAAAAACACTGGCCTGGAGAGTGAAACACCAATTCCAGTTCCAGATGAACAGGTTACCTCTTACCTCCTCAGTGGTCCATTCACAGGCCAGAGACACTGCAGGACACTGGGGGGGCCTCAGTTCAGACACTGTCTCTCTGCCTCCTCATCTCCTGCAGACTTGAAATCTCTCATCTTTCCAGATGGCCAGAGCAGCAGCTACAGTAACTACCCCAAATTGAACTTTCCATCTTCCATTATTACCGTGCCTGTCAGAGGAAGTTTTTGGTTGCCGACCACCGAGAAAACCTGCTAAGTGGAAATAAATGATTGTCCTCATCCTGCAGTGCCTTCTGCCACCACCCAAGCTCTGAAAGCACCGGCTGCATCCTGGTTTTGTCACCAGGACATCTGTACAACAGAGCCAAAGCATGAAGCACTCAAACCTATCATCCATCCCAGGCCCAACAAGTACTTCAGACTGACAGTCATTTCCAGATTTATCCACCCCTCTCAGGTAGAACTGAAGGGGGCAAAAGCAGCTGAGGGAGAAAAACAGGAAGCAACATGATTTAATCTTCCTGAGAGGTTCTAAGTGTGTCAGAGTAACAATGTTCCCACGAGATGAAAACGATGCTAAAATTTGTGTAAACCAAAACCACGAAACCCTTTGGGATTTCATTTGCTGTGTCTTAGCTTGGCAGAGGAAGAAATGATAGAGGCCAGGATAGGAAATCAAGAAAGCTCAGGCTTGTGCCCAGCTTTAATACAGCCTTTCTTTGGTAAATCCATCAACTGCAGAATCCCATTTTCCCCCATGCTAAGAAATAAGACAAAATTTAATACATGTGAGCAGGGACAGTCAGGGAGATGAATGATGAGCTTGGAAACTCAGGGATGAAAAACATTGCCCAGAACAGCCAGGAAGGAAAGTCGCTGTGCAGCTTCTGAACAAAGGATAATAATCTCCAAAAGAAGAGTAAATGCAGTGTTCTGTAGGTCCATGGATGGATATATGCAATAATACAGGTAAAAATAAGGTAAATCTTTAAGCTTCATGGGGAGGGCACCTGACAGGCACAGAACAGCAAGGGAAATTACAAGAAGTTATTTAATTATCCATATATTTTCCTGGTCATTCTCCCTCTGAAGTAAGTTATTTTCCTAGGTTGACATATTACAGTTTGTGGGAGCAAAGTCAGTAAAGGGATCAGGAATGAGTCAGCAGTAGGAGGCTGCTGGGAACATTAATCTTGCAGAAAGCCAAAGGACAAGAGGAAAACAGTATCATGCCAGATCAGAGAGGATATAATGGGCACAGAGGGTCTGAAAGGTGAACAGCCTGATGGCTGCACAGAGGAACAGCAGACTGCCAGGAGCTGCTCTAGCACAGGCCAGAAACAAAGAGGAAACAAATCAGCTCAAAAAAAGGTGGAACCTTCAAAATGAGGATAAAAATAATTGTGATTCCAAAAGGAGATCATAATTTCCCCCCAAAGGACGTCACGTCATGGCAACGTGACTGGAGCAATTGTAAGGCATTTGCTGTTTCTCTTGGTGATAAGGAATCAACATAATCTAGTCCTTTGGTACTGGCATTTCAGGCAGTTCACAAAGGACCTGGAATTCAGCCAGGAAAGTCTTGACTTATCTTTTTGTCCCAGTTCCCGACCCCGTGAATAGTGGGGGCTTTGTGTGCCATCAGCAGCTTGCTGAAGCATCCAGGTTGTTCACAATAGTACTCAAAAGTACTACCCAAAAATCACTAGAGCAATAAAGGCTTTTTTTATGTCTTTTGGCTCAAGCTGTCAGGTTTGCAAAATACACTGTGCTGGGTATTCCTGACATATGGTCAGAATAATTTGGTTTGTTTTCTTAAATACAACCTCGTTTTAAGGCAAATTTACTGTGTGAGAGCTATGGAGGGGGAAAGGATGCAAAATGAGCCAGTGTTCAGTTCCAAGGGAACTTATAATACACGTTGAATTTTAATAGGTACTGAACCTGTCTGCTGGGCTTAATACTCAGGCTAATTATGACTAAACCAAAATGGTGGTTCTTTCCCTTTCTGATGCGTCAGAGAAAATTTGGTGTTGTCTGGAGGGAACAGGGAAATACAAACAAGGGCATCACATTCTGACCAGCAGCTGCCAAAAGAGCCTGAAAAAAAGAACCTTAACTGTAATGCCTGCATCTGGAAAAGAATGCAAGTGGTTAACTAGTGGCAGGATGCCACAATATGAGGTTGGTAAAGCTCATAATCCTCAGCTTTCCAAAAGGGCCACAACATTAAAATTCGGTGGTAAAGGAACAGATCGTTCTTTAGGACCACACTGGCAGCTGAAGGGAGAGTCCCAAGTGTCCCCAACTTTGCCCTTAAAATGGTTCTAGCAACGTCCTTCAGCCTTTGCCTGGTTAACTCACAATTAGCATGTGTGAGGCTGAGCTAAAAGTTATTTTAGGAGCCAACTGGAAAGGAGATTCAGCCTTTTTAAAAATGGAATTGTTTTCTATGGTTTAAGACTGTTTCCATGGAGAGACCACAGCACATGAACATCTTTAGGCCAAGTGCTTTGCTGCAGGCTTATCTGAATGAAAGCACCACAGGAGGAAGGATAATTGAGGCCAGTTGTTTAAAATTCATGGGCCTCCTCCTCTACTTAACTCAGGAGCAGTTTATTTTCATTATTTTGATCTGTTAACCATTTAAAAGTTAAACAGTGCTAAACACGTCTCTTAAGTGACACATCTTAATATAATATTTACTCAGGGTAGAATAAACTTAGTTGCAACAATGTCATGCTATTGGGTGACGGTGGCAAAGTGGCAAAATTACCCTGTGGATGAATGTAAAGGGATGCAGAAGGGGGAAAAAACATCCATCCTAAATTCACATACAAAACAGTGGGCTCTGAACTATGGCCACTTGGGAGAAGCATTCTTCTAAGGTATAATAAATAGGCCTATTAAAAAGGCAGTTTACTCTTCACTAAAGGAAAATAAAGCAAGTAGAATGGTGGTAGTTATTGGGAACAGGAACGTTGTTATATTACTTTATAAACCCTGAGTGTGCAGCATGAATATTATCTCTGATTGGGATCTCAGTTCAGCTTCTCTCCTTACAGCTTCCCCTCCCAACACACACACACACACACACAGACAAACAAGAAAAAGTACACACAAGGCAATAAAAAAAAAGATGAAAGGAATGGAACAGCTGCTCTTTCAGGAAGAATTAAGAGTTTATATTGTTTAAGAAAGTTCCTTGAATGGAAGACCAGCAGTATACTGGATATGCTGTGTGCTCTTGCACACCCTCACAAGGCAAATCCAAAATTCAACCTTCCCCCCCCCCAAATGCTAATAGGAAATTAGCAGAAAAAAAAAAAGTTTGGGGTCCAAGAGGTAATGTTTAAACTTGAATAGCTGAAAGACATTTATCTAAGTCTGGAGAACATTTTGAGAGGTTAAAAAATGTCGTGTCCCCCCTCTGTGCTCAGCCCACCACGTGAATGGCTGGGTCAAGCCGTGTTTCACGCAGTGCAATCATTCCTGTTGTGTGGGCTGTGTTGGACTCAGCTGCACTGGCAGGGCTCCTTCCCTGCACTGTCAGCTCACACTCCACTCCAGGGTGCTCAGCTGCAGCTCTCGTGAACCTGGGTGGGATCCTGTGGGCCTTTTCCACTCAGGGATGTTATGGGATGCAGCCCATTTATGGTGGCATCAAACTAGGGCAGTCAGCACAGCGAGAACTTAGCACAGTTACACTTGCATGGTCACATCCCATCCCAGGAAAATTAGGGTCAAAACATTCAGCTGTATTTCCAGTTTTTGCTAAAGGAAGACGATCAGCTGAACCAGCTCCCAGTTCAGCATGAGAGCCCTCACCTTCTGTTTTCATTTACTGCACCACGTTGTTTGTCCTGGGCCTGGGTTAGGAGGACACCTGCACACTTCTCCTAAGTCAGAAGGGTCATTTAAAATGTGAATGGAAGGAGAAGGACAGGAGGAAAATCTCCTCTGGCAAGGCAGGCTGTTGCCACTGGTTCTGCCTTCGCTCCTGGCTCTGCTGTTCATGATAAATGTTCGTGCCGGGCTCTGAGGACTGAGCACCAAAGCAGACAGGCTGAGGCTCAGAAGACAATAGCTGAGCCTGGGAACATTTTCTATAGCTAAAGAAATCCCATTTAATATCAGAACATTTACCTTTGACATCAGAACCTCTGTATACACGAGAGGAACAATTTACACTGACATTTTCCGTAGCAATCCTCTTTTCCATTACAAATGCATCATGTTCTTTCCATTCTTATGCATGAAGAATAATGACCTTAAAAGTAACATTTCAATTTACAGGAAATTTTAACTAGTACAATCATCATACCCGAAGGAATATGACATTGAAGTATTATTCTCTTGAACTTTGCAAAGCACAGCAAGATATCAACACAAATAACAAACCCTTCACTGATTTAACACTTAGACACTGTGGTGAGGTATTTTTGCAAGTAAAGGTTAATTTGCTTCTCCCTGCACAAACAATATTGATGATTAACAAGCAGTCCATATTCCCTCACTCAAACCAAATTTCCTGGGGATGAACAACACTACAGAGAAGCAAAATTACCAGATTTTGACCGGACTCTTTGACCTGCATTTCTTGGACTAACGTGAAAGCATCTCGTTAAGATGCAAGCAAGCAGCCCATGTGAGAGGAATTCCAGCCTACCAATTGCCTTTGTAATTCCCTGTATTATGACAAACATTTCCAAACACTGGCAGGCATTTTCTAACCACCACCTGCAGATTTGCACATTATGCATAGGTCAAGATCCCTGTTTTACTACCAATATACAGAATAATAGATACAGTAGCCCTTTTATTTTCCTTTAGAACAGAAACCAGTCTGTGGAGAACACAGGTGAACAAGGACACTGATGAGCCACAAAAGTCCTGTCAGCCACAGTCCTGTAAACAAAATGTGTCAGCAGAAGAAAAATGGAAATGTTCATGTATTTTACTTCTTGAAATTCTGGATGTGATTCCGCTGTTTTATTGCATCTCTGGGGATAAACTCAAAAAACAGACAGGCTTGCTTTGTCATGTTTCTTCTCTGGAGGATTTTGAAAAAGAACCTATTTGCACCAGTGAAGGTTGAAAAACTCTGAATCAACAGTGAGTGACACGCTCAGCTTGCTCCCTGCTCCAAAACAAGAGTAACAAGAAGGTACTGTATCTTTTATCCAACTGAAGCCAATACCCCCAGTGGATTTTACAGACTTGCAAATATATTTATGATGCCTCATTAGCTTGGCATGATGAATAAACTCCATCAATCAACATTTATTTTACTAGATTTAACTGCTATTACCCTTGAGTTAAAAAGGAAATGAAGAAAAGTGTAGGCTTGTAGGGGCTGTTTGCCCAAGGGCTTTGTTAAGGGAGAGCAACAACCAAAAAAAATTATAGAATCATTTAGGTTGGAAAAGACTTTTAAGGTTGAGCCTGGCCATTCCCCAGCACTGCCAAGTCCACCACTAAACCCTGTCCCCCAGTGCCACATCCACACATCCTTTAAATCCCTGCAGGGATGGTGACTCAGCCACTTCCCTGGGCAGCCTGTTCCAGTGCTTGATAATCCTATTGGTGTCAAGAGGGTTCTTTTGTTTCTGAAGGGGGAAGAAGAATTATTCATCTGCTTTAACTGTTCTTGTCAACAGACACGTCTTGCAGCCAGGGAAGGGGGTAAGGTAAAGTTAACGGGAGCTGCACCCAGAGAGCTGAAAGTCATGAGCAGCTACTGGTTTGGCAAGGAGCTGAGATGACAGGGATTGGTGACATGGCTCTGGTTCTTCATGTGCCACTGTCACTGCCACGTAAATCACCAGCATGAGTGCCAGGGGTATGAAATTTTAGATGAGCACAGACTAGGGAAGGGGGAGCAGAAACTGCAAGAACCCCTGAGCAAAGCCCCTCTACTGCAGCTGGCAGAGATTGCTCTGAGATTTAACACAGGACTTCGTTTTCAGACTGAAACAACAGTCCCTGTCAGCCCTAAATTAAACTATATTTATTTACAGAGCCTGTGCGTGCACATCTGTGTGTGCATGCCTCTAAAGATAAAACAGCAAGCAGACAGATGTTGATTCATGGAGAGTTAGAATTAAAATAGCCTCCTTGCTGATTACACCATTCAGCACCAGGCTGTTTTGTCCTATTGGATGTTATTTTTTCTTTGCTGAATGCTACAACACTGTCTCATCTCCAATGTACTTTAATAATGCCACAAAGGTACTAATTGACCAGAACATTCCAACAGCGTGTATATTAAGACTCCCATCATGCAAAAAAACCAACAAAATAAATTGCTAGTTTCATCTGTGCTATTTATCTGTAAATAGGTAGCTGTAATCCCAAAATCTCTCTATATCCCAATCCCTCTGGTTTATCTCCAATACAATACTGGAATAAACCCACAGCAAACCCTGCTTATGTTATGCCATATTAAGAGCTCAGCAGTATTTCATTAAATAGCTACATTTGCTTTGTTTGAGATTACAAACCCAGATCTCCCTCTTTCTGGCAATCCATAATCCATGATATTTGGCACTTTATCAACAATTCCAGACTTGGAAGGATTATAGATGTGCTGACAGTTAAGGGGAGTTAGTTCTCTGCCCAAGATAGATAAGTAGCATGTACTCTTTGATAAGTCCTATCAGAGCCCCACTCTGACAGGAATTCCTTCATGGAATGCCACTAAATCTTAGGCCATGAAGCTCATTAAAGGCGCTGCCATTTGTCCCACTGGAGCCTGAGCTCCCCTGCCCCCAGTAAATATATTCCAGTTCTTTCCCCCAGCTACATCCACACTGTTTTATGTTCCAGATTCAAAAGAAGTGTCTGGGCTTCGTGGGGCTGGGAGGGGGAGAAGATGGAAGGCTTTTGTGAGAGCACACAGAGATCCAGCCCGGTTAATCTGGTTATCCGTAAGAGGAAAAGCTGTCCCGTGGCTCTGTGGCAGGGGAAGGAGCCGTGTGGTGGAACACAAACACCTTATTCTGTTTGTAAGCATTTAATTCCCACCATTTGCACGGAGTTACCCTGTGAAAGAAGTTGTTGTAGGAACACTGCTGTTGGGGGGGGGTTCAATCTCAGCTCTTTAGTCGCAATGAGCCTTCTCAGTGCCAGGTTTTTCCAATATAATTACCCACATATGCACACACACGCAGAGCACGAGGATCCATGCCAGTACCGTTCAGGAGGAGCAGATCTAAGCTGACTGAACATTATTCTGCCAGAGGAGTATCACAATAGCTTCTGCAGAATTTGGTCATACTTGTATTCGCTTAACTGGATACTCCACCATCACAAAATCCATTTGGAAATCTCCTCCTGTCTCCAATATAATTGGTGAAATAACAGAGCAGGAGCAGCCAAAGCCTTCCTGTGCGTGTAACGAAGGTCTCGGATCAAACACCCCAACAGATTCATTTAAAATAAGTGTATTCTAATTTCCTAGATTATTACCTGCCAAAGCTCAGTGGGTGGTCTCTGAAGGCCTACGCTGACAGGAATCCCAGGTTCTTAGAATCCTGTCATATCTGTCTGCAGCCACCCCCTCAATGTTTCCAGTTTCCCTTCTCCTGCTTCTGAAAGTAATTCCCTTGGTAGCTGTCACATTCAGATATTGGGATACAGCCCTCCCGCTGCACTTTCGGATTCCAGCTGAACCCGACTGTCAAGTTCCCTCACAGAAAGTGAGTACAACCCACTCCAGAGCCTTGAGATTCATTTGCCTCGTGCTAATGAAAGTCAATTTCTAATTTCAGCCTTAATTGTGATCGATAGGGCTTGAATGAAACTCCTGCAGACAAGCAGGGAGAGCGGTGATAGGTGGAATTCACACCCCCTGTGGCTGTAAAGGATTATGTGCCACCCACATTGGATTCTGCAGGTTCAGCTGTTTTTCAGAAATGGGGAGGTGACAGCCCAGAGCATCATCAGGGGAGCAAAAAGTTGGAGAGCCCAGTAAAAACTGGGAATGGGTTTAGAGTCAAACCAGCTTTCAACCACATATTAGCTGGATTTCCATAAAAAGGCATTCCTTAAGGTGCCTCAGATAGTTTACTGAGAGAAGTTTATTCCCTACAGGTGTCAAGGCCCAACTTCTGCCTGAGCCATCACCTCTGACTCTCCACTCCCTCTTTTATACCCCAGGGATATAAATCACCTTAGAGCGTGTAGAGCTTATTTATGTCCACACAGTGTTCTCTGAGACACAACTGGGAGGAAAACTCTCCAGTTCTCCTGCATGCTGAACTCAGAACAAACCAAACCAGCACACGTACACACACTAACACATCACTTAACTGATTTGATAGCTTTTTACAAGCTTACAATCATGTTATTTTTAACTAAGGAATCTAATTTGGTCTTAGTGGTGACCATAAGCAAGCTTGTTTGCTTCCTTGGCTACAGCTAAAAGCTGTCCTTGACAGGAGCTGAGCTGTGTATTTGTGTGCTTTTTATTTTATTATTGAACACCAAGGCTTGGCCAATAGTTTGCAGAGATAAAATAATCTAAAAGATATTTCCAAGCGTGATATCAAGGGTAACGCTTCCTGAAGGGCTTTGTTGCTGTTGCCATTTTTCGGAGACTTTCCCAGTTTGTTGTTCCCACCGGTGTTACGAGAAGGGCAGCAATTTTAGACACTTGAGTGTAAAATTTGGTTATCATGTCGCTTACCCTTGCACTCAGTGAGACTGAGCAGCTTGTATTTGCTACTCATACAACACTAGTAGTGTCTGCTGCTTTCACAGATAGTACTAGAAAGGTTTTAGAACCACACACAGGAAGCATCAGGAAAAATGACAGTAGAATTAATCAGACTCGCATCCAGCTACCAGGGCTGGTTTAAAAACACTGCCTTATCACGCATGTATTTTTGTTTTTCTCAGATTACGATTATAACAAATGAATAATTAACCTTTGCAAGCAAATACAGAGAGTGGCATCATCCTCATACAATTAACTATATTCACACAACAGAGACGTGTAAACTATATTTGCATCCAGGAGGTGGAAAAAACAGATGAATCTGAGGAGCAAAAGAATGCTTGTGAAAAGCCTTTTTTTTTTTTTTTTTACAGGATATCCAAGCATGTAGGCTGGAAAAAGAATTTGGAAGATATAAATACACTTAATATAGCTGCAAACTCTTGATTTTGTTATTAGGTCAACATATCACTCCACCTTTCAATTCTGCCAGTGACAAGCCGGGTACGAGATCTCCTCCACAGGAGAAAGAACAAATCCAATAACTCCCAATTCCTCTTACATATCAGAAAGAACAAATCTACTAATTGCCAATTCCATCCCAATTGATGTATTTTGGCAGGCTGGAATTAGCAGATTAGTTGCAGTCTTTGACCTTGGAAGCAAAGAGCATTGTCCTCCTGACAATCTGCAGCAAGAAGCAACCAAAGTTCATCAGCACCAGTTTCTGGGGTAATTTGCCATGTCAATGTACTTGTGTTTGCGGTGAGACTTCTAGATGGCCGTAAATTCTTATTTCTCATTTTATAAAACAGCAACAGGAACCGATAGAGAACGATAGATTTCTCTTTCCAAACTGCTCCTGGAAATACAAAAGCACCTACAGGCGGGTTGATCACAGAAACATCAGCTGGACAGAACCATTTGGACCTTCTATTTACCTTCCCAAACTTCCTCTGTCATGCAAGAAACACTTAACAGTGGTAAAAGAGAAGGGTGAAACCTGAGGAAAAATACAACCCTATAAAACCACATTAAGATATTTAAGCTGTCGCACCAGAGTTACTTCTGACAGATGATCGAATAAATAAGTGAATTTGGTTTGGAAAAAATGTGCCGTTTTCACCAAGGAATCGAACGGAATGTGCAGTTTTTCACCTTGGAGAGGGAGGAAAAGCATCAGTCTGTTAGTTTTTATTGATTTCAGCTGCCCAGACTTTAAATGGAACTGATGAGGTTATTAGGCTCAATCAGTGTTTTCCTGATGTTTAAACACAGCCTGTTAGGTCTGAAGCTGGCAGGTAACTGCAGGAGAGAGCAGGCCAGCAGTCCCTTTTAAACGGTTTTAGCTGAGCTGATGTTTCAGAAGGTCTAATTACAATTTTACTTTTTTAATTATCTGTTTTCCTTTGACACTGGCTCTGTTACGTTTTCTCATTCTGCCCCCCCTGTTCTTGAAGTGCTAATTGGTGATTTCTGTGTCTGTTAAAAACAAAGCCCACTTGGATTTCCTCTCAGTTTTGAGAGGAATCTTCTGCACTGACAGATCCCACCTGATCTTTGCTCACAGGTTAAACCCCCCAGCAAAACCCCAAAATTGTACAGTGGGTGCAATCGTGGCCCAAAGGAAGCACTGGAGAATTACGGCACAGTTTCGTCCCTTGATCCCAGCTTGTGAATTTTCATGGCCAGTCTTGCAGTTTTTTGTGTTTTACTTCAGGTTTCAACTATTTGAGACAAGCAAGTGCTTTCAAATTTCAGATTATTCTTTTTTTTTTTTTTTTAATGAAAGTTTCCAAGTTTCTTGATTCCAAAGTAAAAGTTTAAAATGTTTCTAAGCATCTTTTTCAGAAGCAAGACCAACACCAGGTGTTTTTTTTTTTTCCCCACAATTATTTTAGATTTGCATCAGTTGTATCAGTTTGAGCCAAACTGCGATACGATGATCACTTGGTTTGGCGGCACTTTCTACTTCACCTTTTCTTTTGCATATTCTGGTTGCAGGAAGTGGCATTTTTTTTAATGTCATTTTTGTGTGGCACTTTTCCAGAGGCACAAGAAAAGCACATGTCAAACAAGACTCCTAACTGGATTTTGATTTGTAGCAGCAGCACAATATAATTATAATTTAATTTTTAACTACAGAAAGACACAAGAACTCCTTGAAAAGGGCAGAGAGTGGGGAGAAAAGATTAAGAATGAGAAGAATTTTCTTAAGGGGAGAAGAATTTTTCATTGTTTACTTTTAAACCAAAACTGACTTGCTCTTTTCTTTTTTTCCTCCCTCCTATAAATTTTTCCAACCTCCTGCCCTGCTTTATGTATTTATCCTTCCTTATTCAAAGTAAAACAAATCATCTTCCTCAAAATAAAGGATAAATATAGAGTAAATTAATTAACTCAGTTGTGGAACATAAGGGTTTATGAATCTGGAGGATGTGTTAGTTTATTCTTGGATTTAAAAGCAGCAATTTTTGAGGGTCATATCCTGTGCCTTTTTACTCAGCCCAGACCTCCTTTGACATAACTTGGAAGTTCCTGACATGCAAAAAAATGTGAATTACCATCCACACACACTGTCTAGGCTGGCATTTTCCTGAAAGTTTCCATATTTATTGTTGCTGCCAATATTACTACGAGGGTTTAACACCTCGGAATGTTTTCTATTCTATCTGCCAGACAGCCACAGGCAAAAAGAACAGCGTCATACCTTCTTCCCCACTAAAAGGAGACAGTTGAATTATTTCATCAGGCTTTCCAAAAAACCTCTGAGTGCAGCCTGAAGCAGCTCCCTGCAAAGCATTTGTAACTGGTACCAAGATATTAATAGCAAACCACATGAAAGCAGGAGCATGAGAAAGTACCAGACCTTCTCCTAACTTTGAAAATTAAAGTTACAGCACAGCCCCAAGACCTTGCAGCGATGGCAACGCACCAACCCAGCGGGGCAGAACCAACTTTGCCACAACAAAACAGGGGTTATAAAAAAATAACTGCTGAGTTTCTCTGTTTTGCAAACCCATTTCACGGCCTGACAATGATTCTCTCAGGAATGAATGGGAGGAAGGTGGGTGGGTGACTTAGTTTGTGGTATTGTTTAATTCTTTCTTCCCCTTTCTATCTTATTTTTTTTTCATGCTACCTGATTAGCTGGTTTTCACATCTTTGCAAATGAAAAGCAAACGCCCTCAAAGTGCTTTCCTTTTTCTTTCTCTACTTCCTCAACAGATGTTCTTTGTTATCTCCTACTTCAGAAGGCATTTCTCTGAGAGTTAAAAATAAAAAATAACATCCCCCACAAGGTGTTGGTTCCAGCTTTAATATAGTATTTATTATTATTTATTTATTTATTATTTAATTATTTATTTCTGGTAAGATATACAAACATCATGGAAAAAAGAATTGCATGCCTTCATCAGTTTTCAGAGGACAACAAACTAAACTGAATCAGTTTCCATATGGTAACTCCAAACTAGCTTTTTATTAAGTAAATGATGGTTTTTTTAGTATGTAAAATATATATTCTGTAATTGGTTTTCTAAATCTATTTAACACGGAGTTACATTAACAGAAATAGAAGAACAGCCTACTAAGAAATAATGATCAAAATATTTAGAGTCCATTGCTTTCTGCATTAAATTTTGAACTAGTTAGGAGGAATTTAAGAAGGGTTTTTCAGATTTACTGTACTCTACTATATACACTGGTTCTAGGTAGTTAAAAATGCCTGTTCTTACTCCCTGCTGACAGAACTTTCTTCTTTTATCTCCCAAGACATGGGGAGAGTTTGTAAGATATGGGGGAGGGGAGAAATATTTTAGGATATTTAGTAATTTTGTAGCAGAAACTATTTTTCCTTTAATCCCCAGAGCCAGATTTAGAATTCTGTGGCTTGGCTCATGTTTTCAGAGATGACTATTGTGTGTCATAAACAGCATCAGCCCTTGTAAAAACAAAGTGAATGTGAATGGCACCCACTGGGGTTTGTGAGGTGCTAAACCAAAAGTATCCGATGATCAAAAGTGCTCTCCTAAAATTAGCACACAACATAATTAGGGAGATTGAAAGTATTCCATAGGATCATTTGGATTGTTCCTAATCAGCCAAAGAGAAAGAGTGAACACCAAGGAAAGGTGAAAGCACTTCCAGTTCGTTCTGAGGTGAACAGTGCACTGGGGAAGGGGATCTGTTGGTTAATGCAGGCTCAGTTCTCCTCTCACACATCCCACATCCCCAGCCAGGCTCCCTGGAAAAAAAAAACTCTCTCTTCCCACTTGTTTCAGTGGGAATTGCACCAGTTTCACACAGTGATGATTCTAATGCTCTGTTTGTACGGCAGACAATTATCTCCATTGATTTTATACCGTTGTACCACTGAGGTAAAAGGTTAAAGGCTCGAGAAAAGACCTCACACTTTTATTTAATCAATGCTCATTTCTACTGGGGGTACTTCCACCATCAATTCACATGCCTATGCTAAGCTCAAGATCAAATAATTCTCTTCTAAAATCTAATGGTTTGGGTATTTGAAAATTTGAATTTTTTGGAGTGCCAAGAGGAGGAGAGACTGGGTTCCTGTGACACCAGACTGATGCCTTACCCTGTGGAACACATTCCAGGGGGAAACAGAACCCAGAACACCCCAACCCCGCCATGCTCTCCAACACAGAGTGGGTCTGTCCCCAAACAAGAGTGTTCCTCCTAATCTCTAAAAATATTGGGCTTCTGACTTCTCATTACCAAATATGTAGGGTTTTACCCAGCTTTTCAGAAGAAAGGTAATAAGACAGCTCAGAGCATAAGCCTTTTGAAGACAGAGATCTTTACATATAAATATAAGGATTCAAACATGTTTGCCTCAAACACAGAGATGAGATGACAAACAGAATGACACTACTTATAATAAAACCTTAGTTTAAAATACATGTCATGCTGTGAATGTAAGCATGTACCATTAGTTTATATTAACTTATTCCTACTTTTTCTGCGGGTAGGAATTTTTCATAGTGTATCAGTCAACTGTGCCCACAGGTTTTAATAAGAACTGGATGTTTCCCTGAATTTTCAGATGATCTATTACAAGCCAATAAACCAAATATCTTATTTTTTCTAAATGTATTATGAGTTTTATCAGTGCTGTCACATAACTGAATAAAACAATCAAGCAATAGCTCACTGCACACAAATCCAGTCAGCATAGAAACCCCAAATTTCAGGTACCTGATATTTATTCTGTTGGGAAACAGAAAAAGAAAGCACAACTATTTGCTGAATTCTCAACCAGAGCACGAGAGTTTCAGCCTTCTAGAACTTCAAGTTAGGACTGTAAGTAACAGAATCGTTCCAGAAGCTGATTAATATGACATGCGGAGCCCCGTGTTTGTAACACTAACGAGGAACAACTTACCACATTCATTTCAGATCTTTGAACCTCAGTAAGAAGGTCACAGCCTGAGGTGAAAGGAACAGCCCTGCAGACAGTGCCAAGAAGTTAAAATGCCAAGGCCTATTTTTATAGGCTGCTTCTATTTTTAGCTACGTCGTGATGGAAGTACAGAGCCCATGAAAAAATCATATTCTCAAATGAGAGAAAGCACTCAGATTCTTTACTGTAAATGAAGAGCAAAAGAAGCTAAACTTGAAAAATTGTTAGGTGCAATTTAACAGACTTTACCGGATCATCAAAGGCCAGCAAAAATAGCTTCAAAATCAAATCCTCCGAGAAAATTAACTTTAAGGAGCTACCCACAATTTTACCCAATTAATCAAACACTCCTTTTCTTGTAATTACAGCCATGAGAAAGTGCAAAAGTTTCCCAGTTCAGGTTTCCCTGCACCCGAGCCCCTTTTGCCACGAGCAAAGTTTAGCAGTCAGCTTTGGAATTTTGGGGAAAAAACACAACAACCGCCAAACAAACAAAAAAACCAAACTAAAAACCAAAAAACCCATCCAACTGCTCACCAGAGCTCAGGCAGAGTTCAGGGCTGGGAGCAGCACCACAGCTCCCCTCCTTGGTTCGGTTACTCAATCAGCAGTTGCCCTTAGCTGTTTTCCATCCAATATAAACACAAACGGAGGTAATCCTGCAATCTAGTTAACTTGTTTAACTTCTGTATTAATTATAGAAGTACCCAAGGGCAGCTGCTTCCCACACACTCCTAATTTATGACTCCGATGATTACTTCTTTAGAGAATGTCTTATTAAAGGCGGGTAATGTTGTTTCTTCCTAATGAAGTACAAAGGCAGGGCAGAAATGTTGCTGTAAAACGAGTCCACGATCTGCAATCATTTTATCTCATCACGAGTGCAGTGTAACAACAAAAATCTGGAGTATTTGTTTAGTGATTTCGTTTTCAGCCAAGCCAAACATGAGGCCCTGCAGCACAACGTGTAGCAGTGACCATTTACAGTTTAGTGGAGTGCCACTGGTTACCAACATTACACATATTGTCCAGGATACATTTATTTTTACAGTCATTTGCATTATGTAATCGTGGTTGCATTGCATAAGTCAGTCTTGCAGCATGCTTCAAAGAGCATCTCATGTTTTAAGCCACTAACTCCATTTCATCCCATTTTTCACGTGTCTTTCCTAGATAGAGAGAATATTCCCAAGGAGGAAAACGAACCAAAAAAAAAAAAAAGAGCACAAACCAAATGATGTGAAGAGAGAAAAATGGTGCAGAACAGCCCGAGAATATGACAGCAAATATAGGAATAAATAATATTCTCATTATCTGTGTACTACATGCCCTGTTGCTTTTGCTTTTAATGTGATCATGTAAGCAATTTAGCAAGACAACAAAAATGAATGAGTGTACACCAGTGTTGAGGCACTGAAACTTCTACTCACACACTGCAAAACAAACTAAAAGTTTAACCTTGGCATCCAGAAAAATATATTTTTAAACCTCCTGTGAAAAGAACCACAACTAAATGGATTAGCTTTTCTTCAAAGAACGGGTGGAGAAATCCTCTGCCATTGTCAAAGGCAATTACAGTGAGGAATTTTAAGGATAAAAATATTCTGTGCCGAGTGTTTTGTGTAAAACAGAATTACTACACAAACCCTCCCAAGGAATGATGCTCATCACATCCAAAAGGCAGAGTCAAAAGCAGTTTCACCTGGTGGCAAATAAGATTTCAGTTTTATCAGTGGTTGTAGAAGGTCCAAAAAAAGAAGGAGGTGTTAGCACAGATCTAATTTTTCAATCAGTTTGCTGAAGGAGTAGCAGAATCTGTGCAAATTGCTCTTGGGTCAAAAAAAACCCCACACCTCAATCCTGGTGTGAAAAGCTGCTAACAAAATTAATTCCCTTCAATGTGTTGTACTACTAGCAACATTCACTGAAATAAAAGCACAGGAATGAATCTATTTCCATAATCTGTTCACTAAGAATGATTTTTTCAATGCTATATAAAGCAACTTCCAAGCACAGTCACCCTCGTGCCTGAAAAACTCAGCATCCTTCTAATCACAAAGTAGTAAGATTTGAAATGTCACCATACATGTTAACCATTACAAAATGTAAATCTGCAACCTAAATAGCTCGTTTCAGCCGATGTCCTTTTTTTAAAAAAAAAATGAGTATCAAAATATTTGATTTACTTCAGTGTTTTTAAAAGCGTGGGAGCGTGAACTGGATGTGTCTCAAAGGCAACGTGGAGAATCTCTCCCTGCGCAGAGCATTAGTCGTGTTTTAAAAATGTTTATTTCTAAACACCACCTATTTGTAGATTATAATGATTTCCAGGCTGAAGGGGATGAAATGTGCCCCTTTGTATGGCCAGGACGTCACCAACCTCCAGCAGATGGTTGGAGTTCCATAGCAGGCTCTTTTAAGGAGTAAAAAGGCACTAACAGCAATACCTGACTTTCTGCACACACTCCCATGAGATGATTGTGAATGTCTTTGCAGAGAAACACCCAAATCTCTTGGGTCTGACACCCAAATCCCTTGGGTCTGACATGAGCATCAACAGCCAGCCCCACAATGACCCTCAGAAGAGATTCCTGAGCTGGGAGGGGGCTCCTGTGAGACCTTCACACACCTACAACTGGCTGGGGGAAATCCCAGACTGGTTGGAGTTGGAAGGGACCTTAAAGCTCATCTCATCTCATCTCATCTCATCCCACCTCCTGCCATGGGCAGGGGCACCTTCCACTAGCCCAGGTTGCTCCAAGCTCTGTCCAGCTTGACCTTGAACACTTCTAGAGATGGGACAGCCACAGTTTCTCTGGGAATTCTGTTCCAGCACCTCACCCCCCTCACGGGGAAGAATTTCTTCCCAATATCCCAATCTAAACCTAGATTAGACTTAATATTCCTAATATTGAATCTAAGTTTAGTGTTCTCTGTCCAGTCTCATTAACCATTAGAAAATGCCCCCAACAGATGCAATCAGCATCCACTCCTGTCACTCACTGTGGGCACAGGCCAACATTATCATTTCCACTGCAAAACCTCACAAAAGATGATGAAAAAAAGCCCACCTTAAAAAGGATGGTATTTCTTTTTTGTTGGTCCTTGTGATGAATATTAGAGATGGCAAGCAGTTAATTATATTTCCTAAAAGGGCTTTGAGATTGCAATCAATGGAACAGGTGATAAAAGGCAAATTATAAAGGAGTAAAACATCAGAGCCTCTTAATTATGAGCCTGAGAAAGCCAATCTAGAATCATCTACAAATTTAAACTTGGAGAAAGCAACAACAGTGCCAGCTTTCATAGGACAGGGGTTAAGAAAGCAAGTCAAAAACATGTACATCTGCTTTTTAAAGGGAGAGAATTTCATCTCTTCACTCAGCAGTGATGGACAGCAGACAGAACACGCTGTTTGCAAGTTAAGAGCTTGCTTTATTTAAAAAAAGGATTTCTGCTCATGGAAAATTACCATGAGAAGTTCTCCTCTTTAGCTTAAAATTGCGAGTTGAGGGGTGTAACTTTCAATACCGTCCACATTTTTACATAATTCCAGTGTTAAAAGGCTGAGCCTGTGTTGCCTCTCTTGATTTTTCATAGCAAGACTGTGGGAAAGATACAAACCTAAACAAAAATATTTTCTTTCTTTAATACAAAGGAAGTATCAATTAAAAAATCTCCCTTCAAATACTAAATTTTTTTAGACTCTGAGATATTCTGTGAATGTTGCATAGCATTCTGTGAAGAAATCTAAAGGGGCAGTGCTTGGAAGTTTTCCTTTTGATGTTCCAAGTCAGAGCAAGATATCTGCAATCCTCAGAACATCCATGTTGTCATCAGTGCCTTAGTCGAGCACTTAAGGTGGCATAACAATTAATTTTAGTTTTATTTTATTTATCATCTTTTGAAAATCTCAGCACTAGAGAAATAAATCTACTTTCTAAGCTTGTTCAAAATGGTTCTAAACAAATATTTGAAAGCAACCCATCGTATCACCAAAGCCACTGAAACTAAACCTGAACCTACAAATGATACCAACCTGGGTTTAAAAAAAAAAGAGAGAAAAAGAACAATATGCGGTTGAATTTTTCAATTTTTTTTCATTTCTAGAGCAAAAAACATGCCACAGCAAGATAAAATTGTTCTTCCTACTGACACAACTTCTGAGAGTCTGGCCCTGTCCTCTCCTGGCAACCCCAACTTTGTTGATTGGTTTTTCAGATGTCTGGGCAAGAACCAGCTTTTAAAATGCATTAGATTTAATAAAAGTATCAGGAGGAAGAGGACAGAGCGTGATATGCAACTTTGTTACATCAGGTTTGTAACTTCTTCCTTTAAAATAAGTCAGAAATGAGGTTCTACTCCTGGATCAGATGAAGCGAGGGGGTCTCGTGTCACAGATTAAGGGCTTGGTATATTTGTCTCTCCACAGAACCTATGTACATCACACATTTTTATCTTGAATAAGATGTTATAGAAGACAAACACAAATTGAACTTTCAGGCTATCAGTCAGTGTTCCACTAAAATTCCTCAAATACTCTTCTTTTTTGACTATTTTCTTCATCTGCTGTACCTCCTATTGGTGAGTTTATTCTGTGGAGGGTCACTAGGAAAGCACAAGGGACACATTTTTGGCACATTTAGGCAGATATAAAGTTTACATTAATCTAATTTTCCAAGCATATGTTATCTCTAGAACAAAAAAAAAAAAAAAAAAAAAAAAAAAAAAAAAAAAAAAAAAAAAAAAAAAAAAAAAAAAAAAAAAAAAAAAAAAAAAAAAAAAAACAGGAACTGGAAATCTCAAAGGGGAATATGAGTCTTTTGGAAAAGAGCAGGAAAAGCTCATAAATAAAAACTCTTTGATCCTGATACACAGCGGCACAAAACCATTATATTTCTTCATGATTGGCAATATGATCTCATTTCTGGGATGGTCTTACTTCCCTCAAAAAGATCTAAAGCTCTGTGCCTAAAATAGCTGAAAAACAGCTGTTGGATTTTTCACAGCAATGGGTTTTATCCTCATGCTACATATAATGCAAACCAGTCATTTGACTAATATATAGTTGCAGAATTACAGAATTACAGAATGCCTTCACAGTATAATCCCTCTTGCTAATGACAAACCAATAAAATATTCCCCTTCACAGGAGTTTTCAAGTGCTTTTTGTTTGTTTGTTTGTTTGTTTTTGTTTTTAACACTATCATAACCATTTGACATAAAAGTAGCTTTAATGATATGCAGGAAGTTTCCCTTCTCTGGAGTCATCTGACCAGTCCAGCCCTTGGCTGTGAAAGGTGAAAACATTCTACTTTTGCCTGGTTTATAGTCTTGTCACAGCTTTAAGTTTCTCTGGTGAACTAGAGAGGGTACTAAAAATACTATACCTTACCTGAAGAAGAGTTTTGCATACTTGCACTTACCTCAAATTTCACCATCATTCAAGAAAAACCTATTTCAGTTTAGCTCTTTGTCTTAGAAGTTATCAGATTCAGTTTATATTTTAAATGTTTTAAAGAATTACTCTGCAGTTATCTTAGCTAGATAGATATAAATCAATTTCTGTCACTCTTCAGTTAAAAAATATTCACCTACTCTTTGAAAATGAATTTTCTAGACATTGATAAAATTATTTAAGCCTTTGGAAAACAAGTTTCTTGTAACGTGATCTCCCACTCCCTTAATTTTGAAATGGACATTGTATTTTGCCTACAGAAGGAAGTCTGCATTGATTTCACCATAAACAAAACCAGGAGATGTTTCATTCAGTGGCCATCGAAAGATTTATGCTGAAGGCTGAAAAAAAACCCAAACAACCTCAACCTGGCAAGAGCTGTGTCTATAAAAAGAATCCTCTCAAAATGTCTTTTTTTTTTTTTTCCTTAATAATTTCAGCCATTAACATGGGCTTCAGAAACTGGGGAATCTGCCTGTCCTGGGGTATGAGGACAGGCAGAGAGAGAGAGAGAGAGAGAGAGAGAGGGTGGGGGAGGAATTCAAGTTCAAATTCATTTCGTAGACACACTTTAAAGAATACTTTCAAATCATCTGCTCTATGTCCAAAACTTTATTTGCACTAATGTGACTTTTGATCTTGCAAGTCTGTTTAAAAATAACCCAACAAAACACGTCCTAAATAGGTAGAAGGGACTTGCCTCTCTGCTCTCTACCACATCCCATGAATGTGCTGCTGTATTCCAGAGACTTTCCAAAGGTGGCAGGGTGAGCGTGTGTGAATAGGAGAGCTTTGTCCTCTGCAGCTATCATTGTGTCGTCCCTATCGTCCATAAACGCAGAGGGCAGATGAGAACTGAATAGGAACAGACCATGCAGTTGTAAAACCCGGTTCTTTCTTTCTTTATTTATTTATTTCTGGGACTGAGTAACACCTCTTATTACAATTACCGGCTCAATGGCAGAAAGCTCCCCGGTGTGCTGTGCGGATTTTCACAGCTTCATTTGTCTCCTCCTGTGGCATCAGTTTGAAAAGCTTCCTAAAGAGTCGCCACTAACAACCATTTCTATTTCCAGCCTTCAAAGCCGAAGCTGAGCACAATACACGGCACTGGTAACTGATCTTTAGGTTTCAGTCCACAGACTTTCCACACTGGGAATAGATCCCATCTGTTTCCTCTTTATGCACCAGCCTTTAGAAAGCACAGATCTGGAAACTGCCTCCGTACAGAACCGAGTATAGCCGGCTTTCCCCAGCTGACGGCAGAAAAATCCCCATGATTATGGATAGCTTTCTCTCTGAGGTTTTCTACTCCTCTTTTCTCCCCGGTCTGTGAATACATGGTGTGGCTTTCTCTGTGTTCTTTGGGTTTTTGGAAGGGTGAAGGGGATGGACCACCTCTCCTCCCTTGTCCCCTTCCTCTTTCCCCTTCCTTTTTTCTTGGTAGAGGTTTCCCCATTTACAAACCCTCACATGGGGAACATTTCAATTTAAACCCTAGGCACAATCAACCACTGGCAAACCCCCCTCCTGCTCTGGCACCAGAGCGTGAGACATTTCCCCCACCACTCTCCCTCGCCACCAAGCTGCTCTCCAGATGGATGCTAGTGGTTCTCCCTTGTCCATTCCCTTCGCCTGTCCCGGCCGGAGGGAAGGAGAGGGCACGGGGCAGAGGATTCTTTTGGACAGGGGCAACCGGGCAGGGCAGGACGCTGTGACCCCCAAGAGCTCAGCACCGCCGAAGTCCTCAACTCTTTTTGCCTCGGGGATCCCTCCCGTGCCCTCGCCTCCCTCCCTCAGCCCCACACAGGACGGGGTCCCTTCAGCCCCACACGTGGGAGTCCCTCAGCTCCCACGCTCCCCACACGGGGGGTCCCCTCAGCCCCACATTAGGGGGTCCTTCAGCTCCCACGCTGGGGGGTCCCTCAGTTCCATACGTGGGGGGATCCCTCAGCCCTTCACGCTCGCCACACAGGAGGGTCCCCTCATCCCCGCGCCCTGCTCCGCTCCCCTCAGCCCGGCACTCACTACTTGTAGAGCTGCTGCAGGCAGAGGTCCAGGCACTCGCCCTCCACCTCCTCCTCCGTGATGTACTCCGAGAGCGGCCGGGGCATCGAGGGCAGCGGCGGGGGCGGCGGCGGCGGGGCGGGTGGCTGAGGCTCACCGGCTTCGCCCTCGCCGCCTTCTCCCTCCTCCGCCTCGGCTGCCGCTCCCGCTTCTCCCTCTGCCCCGGGCTCCTCGTCAGCGGCGCCCGCGGTGTCGGCGGCGGGCGCGGGGGGCGCCGGCTCCTGCTCCGGCTCTGGCTCCGGCTCGGGCTCCGGCTCTGCCCCGAAGGGCCCGCGGAACTCTCCCAGGAACAGCTCGAGGAAGCGGCGGTAGGTCTTCTCCTCCGCGCTGCCGCCGCCGCCGCCGCTGCCCGAGCCGCCCGCGGCCATCGCTTCGCATTCCCGGCCGCCCGCCGGCGGATCAGCACTGCGCCCGCAGAGAGCTCCCTGTCCCTGCCCGCCGCCGCCGCCTCCTCCCGCCTCCCGCCTCCCGCCTGCCGCCTGCGCGCGCGCTCCCGAGCCGGGCCCGCGGGGCCGCGCACGCCGCGGGGGTGGTGGCGGCGCGGGGGGGGGGGGGGGGGGGGGGGGGGGGGGGGGGGGGGGGGGGGGGGCGGGGGGGGGGGGGGGGGGGGGGGGGGGGGGGGGGGGGGGGGGGGGGGGGGGGGGGGAGCGGGATCTGCGAGAGCCGCGCCGCTGTGATGAGTCATGCGAAGGCAGCCAGACGCGTAGGTTCCTCACAGGAACCCGGAGGAAACCTGAGCGCACATCGCCTGTTACCTAATCCCCCTGCCTCCTTCAGGGCTTCCCTGAAGCTTCCGCCGCCGCTGTCGCCGCCGCGGCTCCCGGAGGGTGAGCGGGGTTGGGAGGGGGGGGGCCCGGGCTCGTCCCACGGCGTGGGGACAGCGTTGTCCCGACCCGAGCCTCCGACCCGGGCCGGGCGCATCCTCTGGGGGCGGTTTGACACCGGAGCGGCTTTGCGTGAGGGGAACTGGCCACTGAAAAAAGAAAGAGAGCAGATTTAGATTTGATATCGGGAAAAAATTTTTCCCCGTGCCGGTGGTGAGGCCCCGGGACAGGTTGCCCAGAGGAGCTGTGGCTGCTCCGTCCCTGGAAGTGTCCAAGGTCAGGTTGGATGGGGCTTGGAGCAACCTGGGATAGTGGAGAGTGTGCCTGCCCATGGCAGGGGGGTTGGAACCAGATAATCTTCAAGGATCCTTCCAGCTCAAACCACTCTATGATTCTGTGATTAAACATAAGGTATTTCAGCAGGAATGTCCCCTCCAGCCTGTTGTGTGGGGCCCGACTTGCACTCCCACACCCGTGGTGGTGAGGCCCCGAGCTCCAGCCCCTCAGCCCTTCCCGTCCCCCCAAGCCCCCAAGAAGGGCAGCTTAGGGTCGTTTTACTCCCCTTCCAATACTTATCAACAAAACTGTGTAAATTACATTCAAGTCAGGCGTATGAGTAGCCTTGAATAGTCGTAAAGTTGGAGCAAGACCAGAGGAGGCCACCAAGATGCTCAGAGGGATGGGACACCTCTCCTGTGAGGAAAGGCTGGAGAGCTGCGGGTGTTCACCTGTAGAAGAGAAGGCTCTGGGGTGACCTTAGAGCTCCTTCCAGGGCTTAAAGAGGCTCCAAGAGAGCTGGAGAGTGACTTGGACAAAGCCCTCAAGGGAGAGGACAAGAGAAAATGGCAGGGTTAGATGTGATATTGGGAAGGAATCCTGTGGATGGGGAGGCCCCCAGACAGGTTGCCCAGAGAAGCTGTGGCTGCCCTATCCCTGGAAGTGTCCAAGGCCAGGCTGGATGGGGCTCTGAGCAACCTGGGCTAGTGGAAGGTGTCCCTGCCCATGGCAGGGAGTTGGAACAAGATGATATTTGAGGTCCTTCCAACCCAAACCATTCCACGATTCTGGGATAAGTGATACATTACACAATATCTACATATTCATATTCCCCTTCTGGCAAAGGAGAGCTCATGAGTAGCCGAAGATGTTGGACCAAATGAAACTTAAAAGACAACCAGTCAGTGGGAGACAAACCACAACTGATGCTCTCCTGCTGTCTAATAAATGCCTTTCATTTGCAAAAGGCATTTGGGCTTGTTTTATTCATTGCTGCTGAAAAGCTATTTTCAGAGCTATCAGGTCCATAAATACCAATAATGAACAGGTATAATTGCCACACGTTTAAAATAGCTTGTACACAGGGGAGGGAACGAGATCCTTAATGTCAGATATACCTTGAAAAATGGCCAAATCACAAGCCTCGTATGCAAAAATATTCTCAAATTTTTATGGATTGTAACAGGGACAGTATCACGCTGAAACCTGTTGTGCCCTGCATTGTAGTAATTACCTCGGCATGTCAGGTGCCCCTGTAAATCTGTCTTCTGTTTGGTGAATTATTTTACAGCCAAACTAATTTTAGAATATTTCCGGCAACTGCATTGACTGATCATATTGCAATCCTGTGAATATGTAAAAGCCCCGAGAGTTAAAAATGTGATTGTCACAGCCAGTCTTAGTCTTTCACAGCCGACAGTGACAGAAAATCACATCTCTTCTCCTGGAAGAATATGTCTAAGTAATATTTTTCAGTATACCGTTTCCATATTTTCAGTTTAGCACTCATTTATTTAGGAATGCCAGGTGGGGTTTTGGGGGGTAAGAAACACTGCAGTTCTTTCAGAGCAGATGAGTCCCAGTGGTAGCTGATGATGTCATTGCTGGGGTTTGTTTTTATTTTTTTTAGGTTTGTGTGTACTGCATCATCGGTGAGTCACAAGCCCCAAGAGGATGCATATCAGTGCAAGTATCAAAAAGCAGTTTTAACTTCATGATTAGTTGTTTTTCACTAAGAATCCAGAGGCAGTTGGAGTTTCTAAGAAACTGTAATCCAGATAATCTTAGTAGTATGATCTGAATTCTAAAAATTCCTATTATAACCATGTCTTAGGGAAGTAACAGCTATTTCAATAAAGTCAGCTTCGTGTTGTCTGACAAACGGCAATTAAGGCTATCCAAGAAAAGATTCAAAAGCATTTAGATGGTGTTTTCCTTTAAATTTTTGTTAATTTATTTTTTTTTAATGTATTTCGAACAACACATAAGAGTATCTGCAAGTAATACCTACTCTGTTTCATGTTGAAATGTTAAAGTTACCAGATGTCCTTGATTCATCTTGGCAGTCCCCATGTGCTTTTCATCATTTGTCTCGTTGCAAAAGACACTAATTAAAAAGAAATAGAGTTAGAACTTGGTACTCAGGATACTTCGTCAACTCTTGGCACCACGGTCAAGTCAGGATTGTTTTGCTTCCATATTAAATAAAGAGCTCCTGGCTCCAAGCCATGCTGACATTTGTTTCTGGGAGGGAAAGGTGGAAAACCACCCCTATTAACCTGGAAGGTGGAACATACGGTCCCATGTCGTTCTGGAAGAAATATGTTTTATTTTGGCCTTAAAACGATACCTTCTTCTTTCTCATTTGCTGGTGAGAAATAAGCAGGAGTTGAACAGGCCTTGGGGACGTGACCTGAATTGTATGGAGGGCAAAAAGAAGTGCTTTTTAAATTTTTTTGGAAGTGATTCCTGGGGGCTGACAAATAGAAGGGACATTAAGGGACATTAAGAATGCTTTGACAATACTTAATATACCTGTGATAAATGTTCTGATACCATACAAGAGAGGTGAATGGGAAAACCCAGTGGTAAAGCAACTACCTCTAAAAAGTGATCTCCTTAAAAAGTAGGGCTTTTGCAGTAAAGCTGAATTTATTTTAGAAGCTCTATTCTGCTTTAATAATTCCAGTGGTTTAAGACTAAGGACAGCAAGAATTTAGAAGGAATACTGCAAGAAGGCTCTTGTTGGCAAGCTGCATCAAGCTCCAGTTCATTTTCTCAGTTTGTTCTACTGCAGTTTTAAAAAACAGAGTAACTTCTGTCACCATAGTTTTACTGGCTCCTTTACCATCACAAGCACTGTATTGGGGTGTCCCTAAGCACAAAGTCCTTCTCTCTCCTTCTTTCTCTTGATACTTTTTTTTTAAAGTTTTTTGAGGTCAAGTCAGCTTTTCCAGATTAATAGTCAATTATTCTGAAATATCCCCATCCGTTGCAAAACACAGGATTTCAGGCCTGAATCCCACTTCCAGCTGTCATGGAAATTTCCGGTGCTATTCCAAAGGAAAATTCCATTTTCAGCCTTCCATTCAGAGCCCTGCTTAGGAAAGGGGCTGCTTTGAACAGCAATAGTGAGGAACAGGATATCAGTCCGTGCTTATTTAGTGAGATTTGGAAATCTGTGAGTACATACATATTCTGTCCTTTTGGGGTGGAGGGTGAAGCTCATCCTAGAATAAGAGCGAAGTTTCAGGCAGGTGCCTGGTGGGATTTAAAACAAAAAATATATTGGTTCTTGCACAGTCTTGCTTTAAATGACTTGTTCCCCATCTTGCTGCAGATTAGAGTCCTGGTTCTATGATGTCCTGCTCCAGTCACAAGACCTGAAATTATATAGTCACCTGCTTAGAAATATGTCTTTAAAAAAAATTAAAAATTAAAAATCAGACACTTCCATGAGTACCAGAAACCAACCACTGCTGTCTCCAGACCCTGGGCATTATTTTTATAATTTATGTGCTCTGAGAGCACAGATAAAATAGAATGGTAGGACTCCCAGACTTTAAAGAATGTATGCAGCTGATTCTAACTCCTTTCAGCAGTCTCAAATCCTGTGATGATTTAGCCACAGAAATTTGTGTTAATTTTACAAATTAATGAATGAATAACTTTTAAAGAGATACATTCATGTGATGTATTCCACAACATCAGAAGTGCTGTAAGATTTTATAGTGGGGGGAAAAAAAAAAAAAAAAAAAAGGTGTTACAATCTCATATTCACATGCTACACTGTATAGGCATCATTTCCCTGCTAAGGAGACAACTTGTTCTTTAGTCCAAAACATTTTATTTTAGCAACATATACGATACAAAAAGAATTACTAAGTGTAGTTGTAACCGTGTTGCTAAAACTGCAGCGGTTCACACTAAATAAATTAAGAGTATTAGAAGTGTCAGAAATTTAAACCTCCAAAATAATGCAATGTGAGATACCAAACTGAGCAAGTATTCAAACAGCATCTCTGTGGGCTTTGAGAAAAGCACCCAGACCCAGTTAGAACCAGTTATCGAGGTCTGTAGAGTTGCTTTTTGACTTTCCTGTATATGTTACTAGATATTGAATATTTTAAATGTTTCCCCTTCTCATTGTTTGAAACTGAAATGTGATTTTTTTTTTTTTTTTGTTAAATATCCTGATGCTTCTTTGGCTCCACTTAAATCAAAGGCAAGTAATTCTTGTAATAAAATGACCATTATTTTCTATAATTTTTGAAGAATGATCTAGTAAAATACATACTTTTCTCTGCATTCTTTCAGCATATAATCTAACATTTTTACTGCTTGTATGATGATCGAACTCCTGTTTTTAATACCACTTATTAATTTCTATGGTTAAAACTGTGCAGAGCTTAGGCTCTGGAATAGATAGTGGATATTGTAGGAATATTTCTCGCCTGTGGGAAGCAAGACAGGAGCTGACAGTTTAACAGTGGGTGCATTTGTGGGTGAAATTCAGCACTGGGAAGGGGGCCAGTTCCCGGTGATTTCATTCTTCAGCACAGAACATTAATGCAGGAATCTTGCTCCAGCCAAGGGAAGCCAACTCCCCTGACCCTAATCATCCCAAATGAGTCCATGGCTGGGAGCCACAAGACACCGAGTCCACAGCCTGGGGCGGCAGGGACAGGGAAAGCAGGGATAGGGAACTCCGGGAGCAGCTGGCCCCGGTTCCTGCAGCCAGGGGGACTGGTGCGGAGGAGGCTGGGCAGGCTGCCCTAGGACACTGCCAGCTCTGCATTCCCCCACTGCCACCATCCTGGGTGAGCGCTGAGCCGGGCCCCTGTGCCTCAACTGCTTGGGGAATCACAGCCTGACCTCCCTGGTGTGGTTTCCCTTATGTGCTCTGCTGGAATATTTCTGTTACTGTGATTTATTCCCTTCCCCTTGTCCTAGGACAAGAAACCACCAAGCCACACTTCCAGACTTGCTCACATGTATTTCACAAAGAATTAGCATGTGTTAAAACAGTGTAATGCATCTTAATGTGCCTTTCTAAATAATTAGGATCCCAAGGGTGGTAAGGACAATCTCTTCTGAGAAGCTGGAGCACAATGACTCCTCTTTCCAACTTTCGTATTTTCTTTTGTTTGGGGAAAGGGTGGAGCTCTAAAGGCAGGCAGGAAGGATTTCACCTTTGTTCTTAATTCATGAGATGCCTTAGAATAAATTTGGTTCCGGGCTTAGTCCCCCCCAAATAACTAAAGGAACAGTAAGTGAAATTCAATAGGAAACTGGTTATATTTTAAATGTACTTTTCTCAGCTCTGTATTCAACACTCAGGTTAGTGGCTGAATCTTCCTCCATATGACTCAACCAGTTTGTGATTTACTTCAATATGAGACTGATTGTCTAACTTGAACCTTGGCTACACCTTCAAACCCCCAGCTAAGCTATTCCTTCTCCACATTTTCTTAGATTTGTTCTAGTGAGAAGCTCATTGGTTTCTCAGCATTTCATAATGGAAAAGGTGCAGAACACACAAACCCAGGAATAAATAAATTGTTATTTTCCCTGTCCAAACCAAAGAGTTTCCAAGCAGGACTCTGAGCTTGGGGAGAACCACCCTGTGACCGCAGTGTTTGCCCGTTGCCAAGGCCTGTGGTAGGATTTGTATCCTTGTTGTGGTGACACAGTAGGTTCCTCCACCACAACTAAATGTCGTCCCCTACAAAATGGAATAATTTCAAACTCAGCATGGTAGCTAAAGCTCTTGGCTTTCAGAAAACGGGGACTTAAGCAGCAAATCAAACAACCCATTTTCTTTTTGATTCGGTGCCATTAGGTTGGCTTCTTAGAATCTTACTTTTTGTGCAGTAAACAAAATTCTCCCCTGCCCCTCGCTGTTGTGCACTGGTGCTGTGGCATGCAGGAGAATTCCAGGCACATGTGGAAAAAAATCAGCTGGCCATGGAAGATTTATTGGTGAGGCTATGGTCAAATTTTTTCTTTATATGCAATTCTAAGCCTGGAACAGCTTCCTTGTCTCCAGCAGATGAGAATGAAATCTGGCTCATTTAATCTAATTTTGTCTCCGCCAACAGATCCTTCTCTCTAGTTCTGGTCTGCAGAGCTGATTTTTATAATAGCTTCAATATGAAAAAAAAAAAAAAAAGGAGAGAAAAATTAAAAAAATCTCAGCATTGAGAGCCTCCAATGTTTCCTCTGGACATTTTGTAACTCCCACTGTTAACCAGTAACTGTGCATCTTTTTTATTTGGATAACGACGCCCGGAATACTGGGAGATCTAACATTTACTCAGCCACGACGATTTATCTTGTTATAACAGGATCAGCATCTCAGCTGGGGCTTCTGGATGCTACTCTACTACAAACAAAATTAAAACCACAGTCAGCTGAAATTAATAGTATACGGGGGACACGCCGTTGGAAGGACGTGTGGAGGATATTAAATCCCGACACAATACGTGGAGGGAAATGGATTTTTCCGTAAATATCAAACACGTTGGAGAGCAGCTATCACTGCGAACCAGAAGTGCTTCTTAAAATATATTGCTACAACATTCCTAATGGATGGCTTTCCTTGTGGCTACGTAAGGCATGTGCACGGTGCCAGCTCCCCCCACCTCTCCTCCGGCACTGCAATACGTAGGAAGCTTTTATTCCCAAACGGAGCGTTTGCCTGCTGACATCACATGCGGTAGGATCCTTTTGTTTGCCTGTGCCTCCTGCATTGAAATGTTTGTCTGAGTCACCAATCCCTTCCCCTGTGTCATGCTGCTTGCTTCAGAGCTTCTCCCTGACTCACAGTTCTTAAATTTTGACACAGCCCAGTTTTTGCTGCGTGGCAACTGAATGCTTTCCCTTTTAATATTTTATTATGTAATTTATACCTAAACACTATAATGATCCAAAAACCACTGCCTCTTTTTTATTTTTTTTTTTTGAATAGAGAGGTTTTATGACTCAGATTCAGCACTGAATTTTGTTTCAAGGCAAAGTCAGTTTAGTGTATACCAAATTAAAAATTAAAGATAGTGACTCCCACAACTTGAATTCTCCATTTAGCTGCTGGCTGAGTTTCCTCAGCTCCAACGTTATCGAGCTCTCTGCCAGAAAGGGGTCATCTGTGTGCATGTGTACAAACACTTCTCATAATTGAAGTAATTACTATTTTGCACTGCAGCACCTTTCTTCTCCTCTAATAATCTCATCGATTTGTTTTCTCTTAATAAAAAGAGGACAAAAGCCTGCTGTGCTTCCAGTGTACACTCATTCTTTCGGTTGGGAGTCTGGAGCTGCTAATATAGGGCTGGTGTCTGAGAAGTCTGGGTTTCCTCTTTATTAAAGCCACGGACAAAAAGAGATCCTGATTACAGCACCTCAGCCTGAAATGAAGAACATGGGAGTAAGGGCTGTGCAGCACTTTGGCTGGAGCCTGAGTGATGGCAAAGTATTCCTACTTACTGAGATGGGAACATAAAATTACTGTGCTGGATTAAATCTTTTGTCCTTCAGATCCAGCCTTTTATCTGTGGTGTTGTCACCGCAAGACAGACGAGAAGTTCAAAACAGAGCTTTGATTGTCCTTGATCAAGGACTTTGCAGCAGGTGAGGGCTGCAAAGCCCCGCTCTGGTGAAGCCTGCACTTCTCTTGCAGCACCCACAAAAAATTCCACTGCCTCCTGCCCTGCTCTGAGCAGGTGGTGAGCACAGTGCTGCACCCAACCCCCTTAAAATTGAGGTGCACACAAAGCCAGATGAGCGATCCAGACCTCTGTCATTCAATGTGCCGTACCAGATGCACTCATTTCATCGTGCTTTGACCCAGACTAAAAGAAGTAGTTGCATTCTCCATCCCCCTCAAAAAAAAACCCCAAACCAACCAACCAACCAACCAACCAACCACCCAACCAACCAAAAAAAAAAAAAACCACCAAAAAACAACCAAACCAAAAAAAACTCCCAGAAGTCCCTTGTAATAGAAAACATAGATTTTTATTATAAAATTAAAACTATGCCATACACAAAGGAATTTTCTGCCTCAGAAATTTGCATACTGCAGTCTTCATGTTAAAATAACATCCAGAGCAGGAACTGAAGTTGAGAGTCTCTCAGGCTGCCATTTACCATGCAACTGCTCTCCTGTAGCTCTTTTAACATTCAACTTTGGAATCGCTGCTGCTTCTCCTCCTCCTCCTCCCTCCGCGGCCGCTTCCGAGGGTTCATTTCAGTCCCTGCCGCGTTCTGAGCGACAGCTGGAGGCTGCACATCTCGGAAGCCATGAGGCTGGAAGATGTAAGGGAAATCATGTGCTAAAGCCTGTGTGGATATAAAGCGTGAGTAACTAGTTCCCAGCAGACCAGGGTAGGGGATGATGCTGCCATTTATTTTAGATGAGCGGCCTCAGAGCGTTTACAGACCCAGCACTGCAAACTTTTCAACACACGTGCCAGCTATTAACTGTGTCTCCTCATTTTCTTCCTTGAAGGTATTTTATTTTCACCACCCGGGCTATCATTTTCATTTCGCTGCTAATCACCCCTATGGCTATGAAGAACTGCTTCTCTGTAAATTCACTTATGTTGCCTATTTAAATAAATTAAAAGACAAATCCATCAGCTCCCCCAGAAGGAGGGAGATGACTGGATTAATTGCCTCAGTCATTTTCAGAAACAAAACTGTGAATTTCTACAACCTAGGATATTTTTGTTCCATGTACCTACTTAATGAACTGAAAACATCAATGAGACGTTGTAAGAGAACAGCAGAGCTGAATCAGTCTTGTAGACTGCAAAGACTGTTCCAGCATAGTAATTTATGGGACACAACGGGATGAAAACCTTTTAACTGCCAAAAACTAAATGCAGAAGTGAAAACTAGATGCTGCTACTCAGGAGAGTGCTTGAAGTGATCTATCTGACCTAGTACCACTTCTATTTTCTTTTACTGCAGCTCACAGTATAATGATTTTTAAGGAATTTAAAACACGAAAGATCTGGAAAATCAGTTAGTTCAACGTGTCACAGATGCAGATGGAGATACTGAGATGTTATGAAAACCTGCAACTGTCTGTCTTCCCATCTCCAGGCAAATGCTGTGCAGGGAGCACTGCTGACAGCTCAGGGAACACTCCCAGTGCAGACTTAGAGAGGAAAAGGGGTTAATCAGAACAGAAAAACTGCTTTGGTGATCCAAAATGCTCAGGTGGGGACAAGAGCATTTGAGGAACGCTGACATTTTGGGTTGGTGCAGTGTGAAAAAAGCAGGCGGAATTACTATCAGACATGTGACTCCTCCAAAATGCCAGCATGTCCCACACCAAGATCAATCCCAAACCCGAGTAAAAAACGTCTTGCTTACGTCTGCCATCCCTGCATTTCTATTTCTGAACGCCTCACCTCACCCAGCCCGGGGCTCTGAAAGGAACAAACTGCAAGAGGTGCCACAAGGGCAGGATCTGTGCAGTCCCTCTGCTATTATAAGCAACTCAAGTGTTATTCTAAAGAGCCTGATGGGGAATCTTCAAGTTTAATGTTTCACTGCTGCTTGCATCTAATCTCTGCCATTTCCCTGAGGCACAAAGGTGGATCTGTAGCCAAGAATCCACTTAATCCAGGATGCTGGCTCCCAGCAAAAGCATTCCAATGGTTATAAAGGCCATGATAAAGTGGGCTGCCTAGTATGGATGTCTGGCACTTGGTTCCAGGCATGCACCCTCAAAAACACATGAATTTTGTGTATATTTTTGAGGCTTCTTAGTGGGTTTGAGATGGTGGGGAGGTGGCTACTGGAAGCAAGGACGAAGCTCAGTCTCCTGTCATTTTGAATTGTTCCCTAATGTCCTCTGGCATCTACACACTGCAGCAAGACTGGCGGAGGTAGATGGCTTTATTACTTGAGCAGTGTTCCCACTGCTAACTTGGCAGACCCTCCTCAGTTCAGGGGAACGCTGACGGTTCCTACCCGGAATAGAGGTCCTGGATCTCCATCTTTCACCATGAAATAATCAGGTCACATTCCTGGGAAATCTGGGTGAATCAGCTGAGCCACTTACTCCCTTGTGCATAAATCAATCTACATTTCTATGCTCTGCATTTAAGAATGAATCCTCACCAGCCTGTGAAAGAGAGGGTTTCATGGGTGAGGTGTTCCACAGCCCCCAGAGTGGGCACTGACTCACCAGGGTGTCGGAAAGGACAGGGATAAAAGAGAACCAAAGCTTGGTCCTGGTTACACATTTCTCCATTGCCTTACAGGCCCTGAACAGCCAGTTTGTCCACGGTACCAAAGTACCTCATTTGCCCCCGAGTCTAAATATTTTTTAGGCTTAAGGAATTTATTATTTCTTTAATTATCTTTTTTGGTATGCTGGTTATACATAGATGTGCTAAATCTGACTTGGAAGCGTTGCACATGTATTTACGTCTTCCAGTTTAACTACAGAGATGGGAATGAGAAATGATAACAGCAGACTGCTATCATTAGCCCTGAATTTCATGAAAAAAAACAGGGATAATACATTTTTTACTTAAAGGAATCGTCTGCTGAAGCAGTTCATCAGGATTAAGGGGAAAAACACAGGGATAATCTCAAGTTTTAACTAATCTTGGATTGGGATTCACTCTCAACTGTATTTCAAGCCTGTGTGCATTCACACAGAAGAGAGCATGGCTGTTTTATGGTGCATATAAAACTGAAAGGAAAAGGCAATTAAACTGCCTAAGATAAAATCCATCTGCTTGTCAGCTGGAGAAAAAAGGACTCACATCACATGATCCAAACAACCTTGGGATGCAGCCCCACTTACCCTTCCAGTCTTTACAGAGCTAAGGGTATATATTTTCAGTTTTTTCTTCTGTCCAGGTGAATAGACACCCAGGAGTGAAGAAAAATCTGATTTCTCTTGGAAAGTTTGAAGATCTCGTCTTACGGCAGCGTTAAAATCTGCAGGAAATGCTATGGCAACGTGTTTCCATGAGGACACGTAGCAAATAGTTATGGCACATACCTATGGATCTGACATTTGAAGATGGAAGAGTGGAGGGGTGAGGGTTTTTTTAAACCTAAATGCAGCTTAGACAGCATGTATTCTCATTAATATGTATCTAAGCATTCCACCAAAGGAAATAAGCACAGGATTTAACTAGGGGTGGATGAGGACTCCAGCCACAAGCTGGAAGCTCCTTATATGGTAGTGACAGAGGAGAAAAATCTGTATATATTGGCTGGGTGTAGGGTAGGATGGAGCCATGAAAGAGAGAAATACAACCTGGGTTGTATCAGGCAACACACATAAAGCAGAGATGGGGAGATATATCTGGCACCGGTGAGACCTCTGGAATAATTCTGGTCATCCTGGTCCTAAAATGATAAACCCAGCTGGAACAGATTAAGAGAAGGGCCTACCTGAGAAGGGAGAAAACAGCCTGGCTCGTTCAAGTCTCCCAGATGAAGGCTCAGATTGTTCTCACTAACTGCACTTAGGCCAAAAGTTAACACCAAGGGCAGATAAAATAAGCAGCACTAGCAGCAGAACAGATGGGGACAGGCTGCCTGTGAGTTTGATCTGGAAATCAGAATGTTTTAACTCAGAGGACTAACTGCTGGGTCACTTTTCTAAGGAGAGGAGATGCAAAATAGTCACAAATCTGGAGACATTCCAGTATTACTGGTTACCTTCAGAAGGCAACACTACAAAAGTAAACACCGTTCTCAGATTTATCCCTGTGTCTGAAATTCCCTTTCCAGCTCCCAGTGTGCTCCCCTCCCTGACCCTCCATCCCAAAGGAAATACTGACTGTGATGTCATAGGGGATGGTTGCCTCCCTCTGACTCGGTGATTTGTACAACGTTGCCAACCTGGTAAAACAAAAAAAGCAGGTAATTATGACTAGTGAATACAGTAATAAAAATTCCAACTGACCCAATGACCAGACTCAAGTTTTCCCACAGTCCTGGGGTAGGTACCAGTGGGATTCTTAGGTAGGTATTTTCATATAGGTCATTTAAACCGTGGGTGGCAAATTCCCATCCTTACATGACCTGTCAGCTCACACACAATCTAGACCTACTAAAAAGAGTGAATGATTAATTAGCCTTGTTTCATCATGGTATTTGATGACATTTTTGGAACAATATTCATTATGAATTAATTCCTAATGTCACTTTCTTAAAATGCAAACAAAAAAGGTTTTGAGCACAACTCTCTCCTACTCCATTAATCCTTTGTTCACTGACCCCTCAAAGCTGGGGGAGACCTTCAAGAATTTCAATACTTCCAGGGAGGCTTTTTCCAGAGGTTTCATAAGCCTGTCAATATAACCTAGAGGCTGGAGAAGATGATGTTCTATTTCTAAGCCTGCCCTTGCCACTGACATACAGCATAACCTTGAGAAAATAGTCTCCCTTTCATTTCTCCTCTGACACTTCCCTGATTTTGGGCATTTAGACTCTAAGCAAAAGCCCCTGATTTGTGTCGTACAGCACAGTAAATGCTTGCATAATATTGACAGAAAATTGCAAAGCAGCTCAAAAGCAAATGGTTTTTGAACCAGTGCCAGGGCTGCCAATGTGCCCCATGCCCACCTCCCCAAAACTTACATAAGCCAATCTAGGAAGTGTTCTGCTCTCTGTATCAAGACACCCTGCCAAAAATCCTGTTAATTATTTTTGGGGTTTTTTTCTTCCTCCCTGAGGTGCCATTCTATTAGAGAGCACGTAATTACAGCCTGAGGAACACTGCCACTTCATGTTAGCTACACAGGGAATTCCTCAGAACATTGAAGTGGTGGGTTATACTCGACAAAATTGCCCAAATCTGAAGCTGCAGAAGCCAGGCTTTCACAAGCGCTCAGCTGGAGCCTCTGACTCAACAGGATCCTTCCTCCCAGCAATGAGAACCCTTGGAATTAAGCTCTGACATTTCCAGTAGTAGAGAGAAAGAAGGAGTCAAGTATCATAGTTGGCCAAAGCACATTTGAAAAAATTAAAAAAAAAAAGGCAAATGGATTCTCAAATGGTCTTTGTGCCTCAGCAACGTGATATAAAAACAATTTAACAACAAAACTACGATGGATTGTCAGGTATAGGCAGTTTATGTAAAAATGCAACAGCACTGAGTTATTTCTTCTTTATACAGAGGCAGTTGTAACCAGAACTGCTGTTTCTGCAGGCCTTGCTCCACGTAAGCTGCAGATTTAGATCAGTAAATAAGACACGTTTGTCTGTCTTTGGCTTATTTTCTGCAACTTGCTCTCTTGTCGAAGAAAAAAGTTCTTCTGATATATAAAATTAACTTTTGTTCACTCTGCAATCATTATGTTGATGCAACTTCTGTCTTATAAAGCCTGTTAACTAATCAGTGATGTTAATTTAATTCCAAATTAAACAGCCTGCTGTAATCACTCTGCATTGCCTTCAAACTTAGAATTTAAAAACAAAACCCCACAAGAAAGTGTCACTGCATTTCTCTTTCAAATTCAACAAGCAAAACTATGCACAACAACATTCCAGTAGCATTTTTGTTCCCTGTTTGCAGAAGATTAGGGAATTGAAGCACAGCTCCTTAATCTCAAGCTGCTGCATGGTGATAGTAGACACGAGACAAATTTAACTGACCAGGAAAGAGAAATGACCTTGCAATGTAGTGAAGAGGGGAAAAAAAGAAGCAGGAAACAGGGAAGATCTCACTGCAACAGACAGAACTTCCCACTGCTTTTAGAAGGGTCACCCTCATCCCTTTGGGTGTCTAAACCCACCCTTCACAGCTCAGCCCTGCCTTGGCTGTCAGAGCAGCTCTTTCTGTCTCCCTGCAGGTCACTGGAACTCAGTCTCTGGTTTCTGTCCAGCCTTGCAGGCCCATCCTGCTGCATCCCAAAGCAGAAGGGTCCAGTGGCTGCCCCTGAGGCTACAGCCCATCTTCCTGAGGGTCACTGTCTGGGTGGCTTTAAAGCCTCCATTGTCATCTCTGGCTTTGTACTGACTGCACCCTCAAACACCCAGGCAAAGAAATTCTACTCCCTGCTTACAGAATGCAGAGAGTAAAAAAAAAAAAAGTCTACTCAGACCCTAAATCCTGGCGTCTGAACAACTGCCATCAGGATGTTATACTCTGATGAGTCGTGGCATCTGCTCAGAAAGGAGGTACCCCCATGGTGGGGAGGAGGAGCCTGAGAGAGAAAACTCTCGAACCTCAGTGGGCTGGGACATGGCAGAACAAGGCCAGAAGCCAAATTCCAATCCCTGTCACACTTGTCATTACGATGACGTTTATTCTGATTCTCACTTACCTCTGACTGTTGTCCCAGTGAAGGATTAAACGGACGGTGGCAGCGTGTCCCCAGCTTTCTCCTGAGTGACACAAAATGACAGGCCATTTTAGTAACCTCCTATACCAGCACCACCATCTGATGCTGAAATTAGACCGAGTCTTCCAAAAAAAAAAACCACCCCACCATGACTAAAATGTATGTGCCTTTACTTGCAGTGATGAATCACATCTTTTTTATACGTACAAGGATTTCACAGCAAAATACACCAAGACAAGGAATAACCTCTGTACTCAGTGTGTTCTACAGAAATCTTGAGGTGATCCTTCCATATCTGTAGAAAGATTTTATAGGTGCCAAATAAAGGACAGGTACCAGACAAACCCAGAAAACAGGCAGCATGAAGAAAAGATTTGTCTAATTATTACTAAAGAAATCTAGTGAGTATGTCTAAATCCTGCTTCAAAACTGCAATATTCTGTCTCTCAGGCATAATTATGAGCAAACATCACTCCCTTTGGGATGCCAGCTTTGGGAGAAAGTCAATGATTATTAAAATATTAAGGGCCCCTGAAGCAGTCTTCTGCTTCTGACAGCAAAATGCAAAAGAACACAACCAAAAGCAAGGAGCAGGTGGGGGGTGTGGTGGAAGGAGAGAAGGAAGTTTGGATTGTTATCCTGCTCCTGGAGAACAGTCCTACTGTGTCGGCTCACACCTGACCACGAGCCCAGTCAATGTACAGACAGTTTTATGCCTGTTTATCCCAGGAGACAGTCAAAAGATGGATTTTTAAGCAGTCATTTTGCTGAAGTGCTCCAGGTCTCACCTGCCCCGCAGGCCCTGGAATCACTCGCTGCTCTCCACCACATCTCCAGCCCCACATGCCCCCTGTGCTCTGACATTCATCAGAGCCCAGAGAAGGAAAAATATGATTCTGCTGTAATGAAGACCTAGACCCTCTGGGCACCTTGCCAGACCTTGCTCCACTATATATCTAAGTTGAGATTAAAGATTTTGGCTTTCAGATGCGGTTCCGAGTCAGAGCTCGGAACACATTTTACAATGGGTACAAATTCCACCCCGGCACGTTTCCAGCTCTATTGAAAAATTCTACTGTAAAATGAGATATTTCTGAGCTAAACTGGCTGTAGATTAATATTTGACCTCCTTTCTAAATATATCTAGCAGAAATGTCTAGGAACACCCAGCTTAGCTATCAGTAGTGGGAAAGAAAGCTGTTCCCTTCACAAAGCTCTTGACTTAATACCTTGCAGCATCTGTGCTTTTTTCCTCTTTTTTTTTTTTTTTTTTTTTTTTTTTTTTTTTTTTTTTTTTTTTTTTTTTTTTTTTCATAATTAAGACCTTCCCTTCTGCTCAGGAGCTGAATAAGAGTTTAGAGATTAATGCTCTCATGAAATCTTAGAAAAATCTGTTTCTTAAGCTTACCAATCAATGGGGAAAAAAACCCCCACCTATTTAAGGGATGCAGTAGGTTTGATTAATTTTACTTGGGGGCTTGGTGCCGACCAAACTCCCTCAATAGTTCCTTTGGCTACAACCAACTGTGGAGGAGTGGGAGGTTCTCTAGCCTTTATGATGAGACTGTTGAAAAAGCATCTCCTCAGAGTGGGGCATAAAACCCACCTTGTAACCCACCAGCTCAATACTTGCATCGAGCCTATGGCATAAATTCACATTAAAATGAAGAGTTTTGTACCACTCTGGAATGCTCCTGTTGAGATATCGCTGTCTAGGATGAGGGGGGGGTTCTTTCTGCTTAAATATTTTACCAGCTGGTACAAAGTTCCATTTTTGAAGGAGCACACACCACTCAGTTTAATGATATTATGTGGTCACACATGCTCTGGTGAGACTCATAATCAGTTCAGCCTGAGGTTATGTCAAATTAAATGTTTGTGAAAGAAAATATGCGTATCTTTGAATCACAATGGAAAAATACATGATGTCTTTGAGTTATAACCAACTCTGAATTCCTTCACATTCCTTACTGCCCCTATGACTCAACAAACACAACAGCTCCCCAACAATGCTGGCTAGTGAAAAAAAAGACAGGCTCTATTAGCTTTAATTGAGTTTGTAGCCAGAAAGGCTGCCAAAAATAATCCATCAGAGAGCAAGAGGCAAGACTGACAAAAGGGGTCAGATCCTGGGAGCTGGGGCTGCCATCCCAGCTCCAAATTCCACATTCCTCACATTCCTGGAGGAGATGGTCTGTGTTTGTTCAGTTTACCCTACAACTGTGCCAAATGGTTCAGTGCCTGCACAGACACTGGGAACATCTTTGCCTTTGTGCTGTCCCCTTCTCCCTCCCCTCCAGAACAGGGGGATTGTTACTGAGCTCACAGAAACTGAACCTGTGCACAGAGGAGTTGTGCCCTTTAAAGCGAATCATAAAATAATACGAAGTTACAACCTGAAATAAGATTTAAACGCTGAACTTTTCCTTAATTTGTTGAAATCTCTACTTCAGAACTGTTCTCTTTTCCCCTGTGACTGCAGTAGAAGAGTCTGTACGAGGTACTCTGCTCATTACTGGGCAAAATTGAGCAGCCTGGAAAAAAAAAACCACTTAAACTGGCTCTGGGCAGGCTGAGAATCCCACACAGAACTTCCCTCTCCATCATAACTGAGAGTTCCAGCGATGCAGCAAATATGAAATGCCTTTGCAAATAATTAATGGAACATGTTCAAGGGTAATGGGAAAATAAACAATTTAAATTGCTTTGGAGAGGCAGCGAATGGTTCTCAGGGAATTTAGGAAATTGCAGCGTAGTTTGAGGTGTGCAACCATTAAGCAAAGTTCTTCTTTGAGGGCTTTAACCTCTTCATCACCCCATTCCCGCTCGAGGTTTACTGCTCCCAGGTACATTCTTTGGCTGATCATTCAGCAGCCAGTTTCAGTCTATATTATTGATTTATCAGAGTTTACTTATTATTTAAACAGCTCAAGATTACTTGGCCACTTTTGGCAGAAATGGACTGGGAGACAATCACCCAAAACAGCTCAGAGTGTGGTGGTGACATCCAGCTCAGCTGTGACAGAGGTAAGTCCACAAGATCCTCAGGGGAAGGTGCAACCCATCAGCTGCACATCTAAAAACCCAGTTACTCAGAGAGTTCTGAGTTCCTACTGCTTCCCCAGAAAGGGTCTGTCATCTTAAGGAATATTGTTAAATCTAGTATCAAATTCAGTATTATAAATTTTGGGTTAAAATTTCTAAAAAAGAAGTCCATCAACACTTTCAACCTGTGAGTTTCACATACCAATTTTCATCTCACAAGCTAAACACCTACCCAGAGCAGGTACCAACGTGGACTGGCTTTGCCCGATTCTTGTTGTCATTTGGTTTGTCAGAACCACCTAAAAGAGGAAACAGAAGCAAGACAAGTAAGAAAATCTCCAGGAAAGCAGCATATTGGTGGGAGGGAAGAGAGGGATTTTTCAAAAAGCTTTCACTGATAAAGTAGTTGCTCAGGCAAAACTCTTGGCAACTGTGATGAATCTTCCGTGTTAATGGGAAGAAACTGTAGATGTGCCTCATCTTTTCAAAACAAAATAAGAGAACCCTGCAGAGTGCATTTTTTGAATGGAAGGGAGATTTCTTTCATTCACGACTTTGAAGAAACCTAAATTTCTCCCTTCCTGAAGGGTTGCAAACCCCAAACAACTTGTTTAGCCCACCGCATTTGTTCTAAATACCGTTTGGAGCTGTGCTTGGATGCACTGACCCTCCACGAAGAGAGAGCTCTCAGTCACTGGGATGAATGAACTTGGTGGTGCTGCTCAAAACACACATTAGCCCAGTGATTAACCGAATTTCTCTGCCTTGTAGTCTAAAAATGCACAAGTGGGTACAATCTACAAAGAGAATGGAAGTGAACAGACAGAGCGGGGGAGTGTTTTCGCAGCACGAATCACTCGTGGGAGGCTCACAGACAGTCTAGGTTAGATCCCTGGTAGATGTGGGGGTGGGTGAGACAGAAAAGAGCCAGGAATATTAATCACAAAGTTCATTAAAAATGAAAAATAATAAAAAAAAAATTGTACCTATCTTAAAAACCCCAGGGGTTTTTATTGTTTGATGAGCTTGTAGGATTCTTGCTTGAGCAAGCGTGTGAGAGCAAACATTTCCACTGAGCACACAGGGTACAGCCCAAAACATTTACACAGCTGAAAGCCCAGGACATATATATTGCACATTTTAGAGAAGTAACTCATCATAAGTGGATGGTAAAAGCCCCAAATAGGCTCCCCCATCTCACTGCTGAAGAAGGGCTGGGCTGGGCATCCTCACACAGCCCACTGAGTCCAGCTTTAGAAACACAAGGGCCTGACTTCCTACCATATTAGAGCATCCAGGCTGCCTGACAAGCAATCCCTGGCACGCAGGCTGGATTTAGAGCTCATGGAACTAACCCAGACACCAACTGAAGTTCCCCTGAAGCTGTGACTGATCACTCCTTTAGCAAGAGTTTATTTAGCAAGCCTTTGGACTAAACTGCTCCCTGGCTCAGAAGAGATAAATTACATATATTTCCCTCGACCAAAGGAAAATACAGTGTCCAATGACAGCTGCTGCTGCTCAAGGTCACCAGGTACCAAGCTGTGAGTAAGAGGACTCGGGAAATCAGAGGCTGTGCAAACCCAGCAGCCATGGAACATCCATCTCCCTGGTACCCACAGCAGCAGGAAGAAGCTCCATAACTCACACCAGGGAGACAGCAAAGGCACCCTTTCAGCAGCCAGCCCAGTCAGAACACGGAGCTGGGCTCTTCCCCTTCCCACATCTGTCAGTGGAAGCACAAGGAGAGGCTTATTTTTAGCAGCTGGGAACAAAAGCAAATTGCGCCAGAGAGTTGTGGGTGACAAGGTCACAAATCACCTGGAAACTGTTAGAGAGGCACAAGCACCATTTTGAGGCTGTGGAAGCTCTAATTCCTGAACAATGCTTCTCGGAGCTGGGAGAGACTCCCAAAACAACTTCTGGAACAGCTGCAGCTTCCCAGTGCCATCTGCTGGTTGCGGGGCCGCTGCCTCCATGTTGGCATCAATGACGTAGAAACAATGCCCAGGAAGGAAGCCCTGGGTTTCCATGGATGCCAGAAGAGCAAGGCAAACCAGCAGATAAAGTGGTTTTCCTCCCTAAGAACAGCTCCTCCACTAAGACCAGGGTTTGTTTTTAAACCAAGAGTGGCAAGTTGTGTTGGAACTGCCGAATGCTCCGACGTGTTTTCATGTAAAGCCACCAAAGGAGCATTCCTTGTCCAAGCAAATCATTAGAGATGATGGGAAACAGCGTGACAAACTGACCTGCTGCCATTTAATTAAGATCCACAGGATGCTGTGAATGCACATTTTACTTATTTCCCACCTTTTAGGTGTTATGCCTGTGTGATCCATCTCCCTCTACAAACTAAACCCGGCAAGGACGAACGTGGAGGACGTCCTTGCAGTTTTATTTTGCTGCTCAGAGACAACCACAAATCACATTTGCTTAATTCTTTGCAGGACATTTACTCCCAAAGTGGCATCTTCAGGGATTCAGTGGACTCACCGCTGCTTTGTAGTCGTTGGCTGTGATGATGAGCTGCTGTGCCAGGCCGTTCAGCAGCCTTGTCCGCAGCGACAGGTCCTCAAAGTCGTGGCGGAAAGGAAAGGCAATTCCATCAATCACCACCAGTCGGACCTAAACGCAGAGGGAAAGGAAAAAAACCACCATTACCACCCTGTAAAAAAAATGACAACAAGCAGCAATACCTATTTTTAAGTGCACTTACGGTGTTTTACAGAAGGTGAGGGCCATCTTTTATTTCATACCTCGATGAGCATGACCACGTAACATCTATTTCTCTATATATATCAGTGACAATCAGCACCTCAGAGGAGTGCAGGTGAAGGGCCTCAAGCTCCAAACGCTCCAGAACATGTGCTGAGTGCAGGCCTGCATCACGCACAGGGACCAGCTCAGGCCAGAGCTGCCCCAGCTCAAACAAAACGCTGCAGGAAGCTCAAAAAACGCTCCCCAAGCTCTCCCATGAGTTAACCCAGCACAGAACTGCCCTCCCAAATGTCCCCTTTCAGCTCACTTGCAGCTACCTGACTTCTCTGCACCTCCTGGTATGGAATACAAAATAACAAAGCTGGACTTAAAGCCTTGCAAGGGAGAAGATGGAGAAAATGATCATTAAACATCAGAGCTGTACTTCTAACACTAATTTATTTCACCTTCTCCCTCAAAAGTTAAATCCAACCCCAACTCAAAATTCATGCTGTCTGTAGTCGCTGTTGAGAAAACTCAGCTCAGATCAGTGATCTGAGAAACACGGAATTTAAGGGATGCCTAAAGGTATTCCAGACACACTGCAATGGGATCTGTCTTGCCTGAAGATGTTTGCTTTGCTGAATTATTTCTTTTGTAGCAGTCATTAGCTGAAGTCAGAGCACGATGCAGCTGCTGGCTCATCACCCTCAAGACACTGTATAAACATTAGTCTGGGATTTTGATTTATTCTAACTTCATTTGTTGTAGATGTTTTGATGACCCAAGTTTGTCTGGAATACAGAAGGGAGATGGATGGTCTTACAGTGCCTGCATGTTCAGATGTCACTCACATCCTCAGTATCTTCAAGTTCCTGCATTAATGCACAAGATAACAAATTGGAAACAACACAAACCCCCTGATTTTCTGTATTATTGATTTAACTCATTACTGGAACATACAAGCCTGCATAAACATCACTCTGTGAAATGGCCCTGGGCCTCCAAATGAAAAAAAAAAAAAAATCTTAATTTGCAAAAGAAGATTAAATAGTTAGAATTGAAAGGAGATATTCTTCTGTTTTCTCATTTTTCCTCCTTCCTACAAATTCTTTTTTATGAGCCTGTACATCTTCTTCATGCCTAATTTCTTTATGAGCAATCAGTTTAACAGTATAAACATGACTCATGCTATGAAGGAATGTATACATGGTTATATAACTTGTCTATCAGATGAATATGTCCAGGTAGGATGCAATTTAGTCAATTTTCTCCCAGTTGCACTTGTTATAAATAGTAAAAAAGAAGACTTAAAGTATTAAAAGTAGGGCTTTGGTAACATCTTCCTTCTCCATGTCAGGTTGACTCGACCAGACCAAGCTCTACCTTAAAAAATTCAGTTTATTATGACAAGAATATTTTCTAACAGTCTTTCTCATATTAATAACAAGACCTCTAACTAATTCATATTTCCAAATGACACATTTGGATCTCTACATCTTTCTATCTCTAAATCTCTACAACTATGTCTCTCTTAAAAAAAAAGAAAAAAAACCCTAAAATCTGGAGTTTCCCTGTGGTCCCAGACTGGGCTCCAGAGGGATCAGACTAATTTTAATGAGAGCTGGACTGCAACGAGCAATCTGTCAAGTCACTTATAGCCTGTCCAAGGAGTCAGCAGAAGGTCTGGTGGTTCTCCTGCAACCTTCAGTACTTCAGGCTGCAGGCCAAGCACAGATAAATCAGCACAGATGGTACCAGGGAGCTGCAGCCCAGTGTAACTGTGCTAATGAAGCCATGTACTTTCCACAAGAGCAAACACAACAGGGCACCGTTAGTACCTGGCAGAGAAAGGGGAGTACCAGACTACAGCAAGCAAAAGTGAGACTCCCATCTGCGCCTTCAAGAACACACAACAGCTTCCAAAAGTGGTAAAAAAAAAAAAAAAAATTGGAATATATGCAAAAGGCAATCTAACTAAACAACGGGGATTTGTGCTCTGATAGAACCAGCCACCTTCCCCAAATCCTGACAGGGAGGAATCCAGAAATCTGGAAGGGAGGTGGTGATAATCTGCCTTACAATAGCATTTCTCTAAGACATTGGGTACCAGGAAACTTTCTGGCTGTAGTCCACCCAAGAGTCAGGCTGCAGGCTCTGGTTGCTTGGAGCAACAGAAGATGTACTGGAAAGGAGGAGAAAAGTCACTTTCTGGATGCCAAGATGGTGCAGGATGTTTCTGGTCCTCAGTGATCTTCTAGGACCAAGAAAAAAAAAGCCTTTCTGATCCCATCATTGTGGTCATCACAGGCACACCTGGCTCAGAGACTCTTCTGTAAAGCAGTTCTGTGATGATTCATAACTCAGAGCTCACAGAAATGTAGCAACACGTGGCAACACAGATCCAAACTGGAAATCCAGGATGATGGCAGCAGTGGGAGCAAAAGCAAATTACTCTCAAGAGTAATTGGGATGGGAATGAAAAAGCAAACAAGCAGAAGGCTTTACATTTGTACTCTGGCATCAGCCAATGCGTTACTGCCAAGCTGACGAGGTACCAAGGTGTTTACTCATGTTACTCTTCCTATAACAGGAAAAATCTTCAGTGTGAAGATGAGTGATGTGTTCTGATAAGCCTGCAATAACCCTTACCTTGGAATGCTCTGAGAGGAACTCTGGGAGGAGGTAGACCTGGGCAAGGAGCTCTGTGTAGTCACGACAACGGAAGTAATATATGTGGGAAAGGATACTTTCAAGAGAGAAGGTCTCCAAAGCTTTCAGATGATCTGAGAACAAACAAACAGATGAATAAATGAGTCAGAAGTCTGTACGAGCATATTGTTACTTTCATCGTTCCACCAAACTGTGCCCTCCACACATAGCAACAGCAAAGCCCCCAGAAACAGAACAGCCAAGGTGGAGATGTGGAGACATACCTTCCATCTGGCTGGAAAGTCAGGAAGGTGGTGAGCAGATGCTCTCTCAGCACTTGCACACACAGACACCGGAGCCTCCGAGGGAGGGCTCCAAAAATGAAACATTTATTTCTGAAACAAGAACTCTTCCAGTAAATCATGTTCAAGCCAGAGCACCACCAGAGGCCATCAGGGACTATTAATCACCCTTTGTTTAATGTACAGGACAGCAGCTCATTTAATACGGTGTCCTTTCACCTCACTTGGAGCAGAAGTTTGGTGCATAAATTCTCCAAGAGTAACACGGAAGTTGTGTCACTATCCCCAACAGACTGATGACTTAGAGAATAAAAAATCCTCAAAAAAAGCAGCCTGGCTATATTGATCTTATGGAGGAGCTGAATTCCAGCTACAGTTTTACTGTATGGGGCTTCAGCAGCAATAATGCTTTAAAAAGTTCTGCTGTTCCTCTTCTCTTTCCCCACCCAACCCTGTGTTGCAGCACATAATTCCTCTGTTTTGCTGAACAGAGTTGTGTTTGGGTTCAGCTGCAAATTTGATCTTTCAAGAGAAAGGAAAGGAAGGAAAGGAGGGGAGAAAGAAAGAGAGAGAGAGAGAAAGGAGAGAAAGAAGGACAGAATGAAGGAGAAAGGAGGAGAGAAAGGAGGAAAGAGAGAAAGAAAGAGAGACAGAAAGAGAGAAAGAAAGAAAGGGGAAACACCAAAACCTCACATACCTAAACCCCTCCCAAATCATCATGTAGGAAAAGAATTATTCTTAAAGTAAACCAGCTCAGTCTGCAGCACAGCTCCAGACACTGATGCAGTTCAGGGTTTGATACACACAGGTGGAAATAAAAGGCTGCCAGCAAGAACTCCCTAAGCCCCAACCGTAGCACTGCAGCCTACAAGACACTTGTTTCTCTCCATCCCTGCCTACCAGGCAGAGAGAGACAACTCAGCCACGTACCTTCCTCTTGCTGAGCCTCAGCAATGAGCTGGCAGTGCTGCACACAGGCAGCTGCAATATCCACCACTCTGTCTACCATGAAACTCCCCTCGGTGTCGATGAACACAGCTTCCCCAGCGACGCCCCCAAAGCATTCCGGGATCTGCACGTCTACTGCCAGCTGCATACTGCCATGGGAGAGGGAGGAGAGGGAGAGATTTACACCACAGGCCCACTCCTGAGGTGACATTTCTGCAGAGAAAAACATGGAACAGGGAGCAGCACAGCCATTCTCATCGTTAGGTTAAACAAGAAGTGATTCTTGGCGGCAGGAAGGTGACCCAGGGGTAAAATACCACAGCTGTGTTTTCCCCACGCCGGGCGCTCCGCAGACCTCGGTGATTTTTGTCAGCTGCACACCCCCTCCCAGGATGTTGTCCAGTGCTGAGCAGAAGGTGATGATGAAGCCCTGGGCTTGCTCTTCCTCCAGAAGCTCCAGGGCTGTGAACTTTCTGGTGGTGCCTGACCCCCCAGCAGTCCTTGCTGCATCCCCGTGACATTCCTGCCTCACCACCTGCAGGGCTTCCAGAGCCTCTTCCTTGGAAATTCCGATTTCTGGAAAAGTCAAAACCACGAAACACCACCTTATTTTTATAATCAGCGATTAATTTAAAGAACGATGAGGTAATTCACCATGTCTGACAGGACATGACACAGAATTATCCCTGTCCACCCTTTTGGAGTAACACACACACATAGCCCTGGGACTAATGGTGGGATTTTCAAAAGGACTCCGAGCAATGACGTGCCATGTTTGGGGTTCAGGTGAAAGCAAGTTATCTGCAAATAATAACAAAATCGAAGTATGTGCAGACCATAATAAAATCAAACCTGCTGATCACAGCTGGATGAGATCTGGCAGAGCAATTCCCCTACTCTGCACCAAATGCACTATCATAATTATTTCATTTGAAGCAAATAATGTCCTGTAAAAGAAGCCAGGTTGCAGATCAGTAAGTGCCAATGATACCCATGGATTGTGCTCTGAATTCTCAGGGCTGAGCACTTGATGCTTCATTTTTATCTTTGAACCACAGATCAAAGAACAGAGATGAGATACCTGCAAATATCTTTAAACAAAGGTCTGCCTTGACAGACACAGCTACTCCATTTTGATTTTCACAGCAAAAACTATTACCACATATTATCACAGACAACAAAACTACTGATAACCAAAATCTCAGACTGGTTTGGGTGGGAAGGGGCCTTAAACATCATCCCATTCCAACCCCTGCCATGGGCAGGGACACCTCCCACTATCCCAGGTTGATCCAAGCCCCGTCCGACCTGGCCTTGGACACTTCCAGGGATGGGGCAGCCACAGCTCCTCTGCCCAACCTGTGCCAGGGCCTCACCACCCTCACAGGGAAGTGTCACGACACACTCCGTATCGAGTCTGCAAATCTTATTTGAACCTCATGAAGGAGGTAACTTCCTGACTCCACAGAAGCTTATTTTGTTTAAATCGCATAGAAAAAACAGAAGAAGGAAGTTGTGGACAGCAGAAGAAGGAGACTGGCAGAATCCTCCCGTTTTCCTGCATCCCGTTTGCATCCATCTCTCAGTGTAAGGCAGATCTACCAGAACCTTGTGAACCTCACTCAGTATTTACTGTGCCCGTTTCCCGGGCCACACGGAAGCCTCAGCAAGGGGTGCCAGAGCCGGGAAGGGGAAGGGGGAGAGCGGAAGGGCGCGGGGAGGCCCCGCGGGGCCGGAGCGCCGCCGGTACCTTTGCTCAGGCCGCAGGGGCCGGTCTCCAGCAGCTCCTGCGCCGTCTGGAAGCCGGCGGCGGCCAGGCGGGCCCGCAAGGCGGGGGACAGCGGCAGCGAGCCCACCTCCCGCTGCATTGGCGGCACCGGGAGCGGCACCGGGATCGGGAACGGGAACGGCACCGGGAACGGGAGAGAGCGGGAAGGGCGGGTCACGCCCCCATGGGCGGAGACAAGCATGGGTCACGCCCCCAACTAATGAGTCACGCCCCACGGGTGGAGATGGATGACGTCATTCTTTTGGTCCCGCCCCTGCTGTCGGGCCCCGCCCCCCCTCCGGCTGCCGCGCACGAGGCCGGCGGGGCCTCTGCGCATGCGCGGGGCGCGGAGCCGCGAGGGCGGTGTCGCGCGTGGGGGACCCGTTCGTGTCGTTGGGTCGTTTTGTCCCGGCCGGCCCGGGGACCCCCAGCCACAGCCCTTTGCATCGCCTGCCGCAGGTGCTCAACTCGGAGATAAAGTTACCTTGTGGTGTTCTGCGGCTTTCGTGACGTGTCGTGCCTTTTCCCAGCCCTGTTGGGGACAGAAGATGGCTCATCCCGTCCCTCTCCCGTTTCCATGCCCAGTCAAGCTTGGAAGTGTAAAAGGGGACTCCCTGGAAGCCGAGCTGCATGACTATGTCAGGGAGGGGAACTATGTGAAAGTGAAGAAGCTTCTGAAAAAAGGTAAAAGCTAAGTTTAAACGAGTAGTGGCAGAAAAGATTTACTTTTGTCCTGTGTACTTTTATGTCTGGTAAAAAATAGTCATCAACTGCCTGCACAGTTCAGTTTCTGAGTGAAATATATACATATATATATATATACATGCACAAAATGGTTTAGAATTGCCATTTTCTGAAAAGTGGGAATGGTTAATGGATAAAAAAAAATATATTAAAATGATACATTCAAATAATTTAAATTGAACATATAAATGTAAAGAATAAATGAAATATATATAAATGAACGAAATATAAGTAAATGAAAATTTAAAGAATAAATAAAAGGTCCCTGGAATCCTGGGATAAAATAAAATTTTATTAAAATAAATTTTAAAGAAAACTAATAATTTACTGGTAAGGTGCTCATAAGGAATTGATTGAGGCATTGTAAAATTGAAACTCTGAAGCTCTTCTATAGAAGTATTCACCTTAAACGGGATTTTTATTCAAGCAAAGCGCTTGAGGTGTGGGTTAGGTGCTGTTATTTTAACATCCAGATTTGAAAGCAGAGAGGAACAGGGGATTGCGTAAATGTAACACAATTCTTAATGCGGTTCTATTCGTGTTTTACGATCGAGGACGTCCGTGGGTTGCGCTGTTCCAGAGCTGCGGCATCTCCCGTGTCCGCGGGGGCTGCGCGGGGCGGGGCCCGCTCCTCCGCGCGTCTGCGGGCGAGCGTCTGATTGGACAACCGGGACAGAACATGCAAACGAGGGGGGCGTGTCCCGAAAACTGACCCACGCGGCCGTCCCGCGCGCCGCGGGCGCTCCCGCGGGGCTCCATGAGCGCTCCCGCGGCGGCAGGGGCCGGGCGGGGGCGCGGGGGCCCGTCGCGGGTGGGTGCGAGGTGGGGTGTGTGGGGGCGGCCGTGTGTTAGAGATGCGTGCGCGCGGGTGTGGTTGGGGAGTTGTGGAGTGGTTCGGTAAGACTATACTTTCAGGGATCATTTCTGTAGTTGGTCACTAGAGGAGAGTGATCTTCCCTGATCGGCGTCACAAACCACGAGGAGGAGTGTTGTGTTCTCTCCTGAGCGCGAAGCGGGCGGGCGGTGCTGCTTGGGCAGGGGCCGCTCGCCATTGATGACCGTTCCTGGGCCTCAGTGTGGGCCCGGGAGGGAGAGAACACGGGCTGAGTGGTTTATGCCCTTTTTTATTGTAGTTTAAAAGTCAGAGCTTAAATAGTAATCAAATAGAATCACGCCGCGCAGCTGCAACTCGCAGCCTTTCGCTGCTCTCTGCGCGCAGCAGAGAGGTTGCGGGCGATCCCCAACCACAACGGGTGCTGTGGAGTTGTCTCTCAACTCTGTGCGGGATTCACCTGTCGTTAGTTGTTGTGAGAATCTGCGTCGCTCAGGCTGGACCTGGAGCATGGTAAACCCTTCATCCCATTCTGTCGGGGGTTAGGGAGAAACTGCTCCGTGCTGTTCCGCGCAGAGCCATGAAGAGGTGATAGGTTGGATCCTGATGCCAAAGGGTGTCTGCTAGGACGGGGAGACTGCTCAGTGTTGTTCTGTCGGATAGGGCGTGCAGGTCCGTGATGCCCTGGCTTGATCAGAGATGTAAAGTGTTCACGAAGTGGTGCCCTGTGGCGTGATTCTTCTTGTTCGTGAGCGTGTGCCTGGAACCCTCGGGAGCGCCTGGAAGTCAGTCCACCCCCTCGGCACCAGGTGTCAGTCGTACCGCGCTGCTGATGTCGGTGCCGGGGCTCTTTGTCCTCTGTCGGTGCGGGGCAAGGAGAGCACGCAGCTGAGACGGTCCCTTCTATCGTGTCGCGACAGCGAGCACAGCCCGGGCCGCCACGAGCAGTGGGGGAGGGAGGAGCGGGGGCGGAGCCGCCCGGCCGCGCGCCTCTGATTGGGCAGCCGAGGCAGAACATGCAAACGAGGGGGGCGTGTCCCGAAAACTGACCCACGCGACCGTCCCGCGCGCCGCGCGCGCTCCCACGGGGCTCCGTGCTCCCTCCCGCGGCGGCGGGGGCCGGGCGGGGGCGCGGGCGGCCCGTCGCGAGTGGGTGCGAGGTGGGGTGTTTGGGGGCGGCCGTGTGTTAGAGATGCGTGCGCGCGGGTGTGGTTCGGGAGTTGTGGGGTGGGAGGGTAAGACTATACTTTCAGGGATCATTTCTGTAGTTGGTCACTAGAGGAGAGTGATCTACCCTGATCGGCGTCACAAACCACGAGGAGGAGTGTTGTGTTCTCTCCTGAGCGCGAAGCGGGCGGGCGGTGCTGCTTGTGCAGGGTCCGCTCGCCATTGATGACCGTTCCTGGGCTCCTGTGTGGGCCCGGGAGGGAGAGAACACGGGCTGAGTGGTTTGTGCCCTTTTTTATTGTACTGCCAAAAATAGACTCGAAAGGGGATTGTTTATGTGTGGTGTCCTCTGGGCAGCACTTTCCTCAGGCGATTTTCTAAATATGATACCATGGAGTGCCGGGGCCTGGTTTAGTGTTTGTTGCCTTGAGGGCTGAGGTTTTTCAGTGCAGAGAAGTGCTTTTGAAGCTTGTTAGGACGTGGCCGTGCGTTTACTTGATGGTGACTTGGTGCTCTGGAGTTGTTACAGATCACAGAATCACACAGTCGTTGTGGTTGGAAAAGCCCTCAAGTCCAACTCTTCCCCCAGTGCTGCTGTGTTACCACGAGCCCATGTTCCCAGGCGTCACATCCACACGTCTTATAAATCCCTAGAGGAATTTATAAATCCCTAGAGGGATTTATAAGCTCAGCCACTGCCCTGAGCAGCCTGCGCCAGTGGTAACCTTTTTGGTGAAGAACTTTTTCCTAATACCCAATCTAAACCCACCCTAGTACAACTTGAAGCCGTTTCCTCTCATCTTGTCACTTGCTACTCAGTTTACTGGCCCCTACCTGCTACATGCTCCTTTCAGGCAGTTGCAGAGAGCGAGAAGGTCCCCCCAAGCCTCTTTTTTCTCCGGGCTGAGCCCCCCCAGCTCCCTCAGCCACTCGTGATGCTCCAGCCCCTTCTCCAGCTCCATTCCCTTTCCCTGGACACGCTCCAGCCCCTCAATGTCTTTCTTGTCCTGTAGGGGCAAAAACTGGACACAGAATTCGAGGTGCGGCCTCAGTACTAGTGTTGAGTACAGGGGGTTGGTCACTGCCCTGATCCTGCTGGTCACACTGTTGCTGGTACAGGCCTGGATGTCACTGCCCTTCTTGGCCACCAGAACGCATTGCTGGTTCGTGTTCAGCCACCGCCACCCGGTTCCCACAGGTCCTCTTCCTCCAGGCAGGTTTCCATGCACACTTGCCGAAGCCTGGAGCATTGCAGGGGATTGTTGTGATCCGAGTGCATCCATCGGGAAGTGACGGGGGACTAGGGAGAACCCGCTCGGGATTCGCTTTCCTTGGCGCGTTGTGGCCCCCACGCGGGGCGGGCGCCGCGGCGCTTCCACGAGCCGTGAGGGGAAAGTGGGAGCGGGGGCGGAGCCGCCCGGCCGCGCGCGTCTGATTGGACAACCGGGGCAGAACATGCAAACGAGGGGGGCGTGTCCCGAAAACTGACCCACGCGGCCGTCCCGCGCGCCGCGGGCGCTCCCTCGGAGCTCCGTGCGCGCTCCCGCGGCGGCAGGGGCCGGGCGGGGGCGCGGGCGGCCCGTCGCGGGTGGGTGTGAGATGGGGTGTGTGGGGGCGGCCGTGTGTTAGAGATGCGTGCGCGCGGGTGTGGTTGGGGAGTTGTGGTGTGGTAGGGTAAGACTATACTTTCAGGGATCATTTCTGTAGTTGGTCACTAGAGGAGAGTGATCTTCCTTGATCGGCGTCACAAACCACGAGGAGGAGTGTTGTGTTCTCTCCTGAGCGCGAAGCGGGCGGGCGGTGCTGCTTGGGCAGGGGCCGCTCGCCATTGATGACCGTTCCTGGGCTCCTGTGTGGGCCCGGGAGGGAGAGAACACGGGCTGAGTGGTTTGTGCCCCTTTTTTTATTGTGGTTCAAAAGATAGATCGAAGATAAGAGTGCACCTTACCCCACTGGGTTTATTCTGGGTCAGTTTGCTCTGTGTTCCAATGCAACCTCATTGCCCTCCACTGGATTCTCCCCTTTGCTTTTTCCCTTAATGTAGAATGGAATTCATTCTTCTGAACCAAATCGCATCAAGAACACAACACTTGCCTAATTCCTATCTGCTGCTAAATAATTTAGTGATTTATTAATGCCCTCCCCAAGTGATTTCTGTACTTATCCACCTGTGCTTTCAGAGATGGATATGTGAGTTATACATCTTGTCAGTAAGTGCTTATATGCACTTATAAGTATATATATGTACATAATGTACATATATATAATAAATATACAAATATAAATTATATATATAAGTATATAATAAACATTTGTACATAAATATATGTACATATACAAATCATGTATTTATATGCACATGTATGTACATATCCTGTACTTACATGTAATATTTAATGTGATATATATAAAGAATGTGCTTATATGTATATAAAAGAATATAGATATAAAGATGTTTTATATTTTATATATAGTATTTTTTACATAATATAATGTGTGTAATATGATGTATATATTTATATGTGCATATAAAAATCTAATATATAAAGTATGTACATACGATGTACTTACCTGTCCATATAATGTGCTTGTATCTTTTATTCGGGGTGAGGGGGAAACGAGCACCAGCCTGAAATCTTCTGTTTCCTCTGCAGGTGTTTTGGTTGATTCCATAAATTCCATGGGCCAGACCTGTCTCTTCACTGCTGCCTTGCTGGGTCTCAGTAAAATCGTGGATGTGCTGTTGGATTACGGCTCAGATGCTAATCAGTTAAGTGCAAAACAGTTCTCATTTTAAAACCAAAGCGATTATTCAACCTTTTAGTGGGTTTAGTCAGTGTTACACACAACATTCACTGTACATAAGTTGCTGTTTCAGCCGAAGCTCCTCGGAGCTGAGCGTGCAGTTTCCCTTATTTTATGAGGAATTTTGTTACATGGGGGTGCATCAACATTCCAGATGTGCTGATTTTCCCCCCTCTCCACTGGTGAGCAGAGCAGGGATAGACCCAAACATGAAACATTTCCTGCTTTGCCGTTCCTCAGTCGCTGCTTCGACGGGAGCACCCCAGTCCATGCAGCCGCTTTCTCGGGGAACCAGTGGATCCTGAGCAAGCTGCTGGATGAGGGAGGTGACCTGAGAGCCCACGACAAAGATGGGAGAACTCCTCAGCACTGGGCTTTGTCAGCCAGGAAGGAATGCAGTGCCCAGGTAGGTGTGGGAACACCTGAATCGTGTGCTCACATCCTCATCTCAGCGTGGAGAAACTCCCAGCGTTCCGGGGAGAAACCCTTGGCTTTAGGCAAAGTTACGTGTTAGAAAATTATCAACACGTTAGATAATTATTCACCCTTATTTTTCAGTGTCAATAATGGTGCTTTGAGGTCCTCCCAACTCAGGTTGTTTAACTGAGGTGTTGCTCAGGTGTGGGGAGGTGTCTGTGGAACTTCCACCTGAATGTGGAAGTGAGCAGGGAGAGAACAACAGGCCTTGGTGTTCCTTGTTTTCCACACCCTGATGTGCAGGTTTTTTTGTGTGGATGTGCCACTCAGGAGTGACCCTGAAGTGGTTTTCAGGTGTATCCCACTCTGTGCATGAACAGTGTGTTAGCAAGTGGATCGTTTTTGCAATGATTTGTGATATCAAAAAGGCTTGTTCATGGCTGCAGAATTGATTTACAGCTCATGATACTTCTCCTTCCTGTTATTACAATGCTCCTCTTAAAAAGAAATCTGATATTAGAGTTCCCTGTGGGTGAAGTCTTGAAAATTTATCACCTAATACCTGAAGTAAGCTTTTCTTCCATTTTCATATATTTCATTTCCTTCAATTTTTTCGTGTATATATCTCTCGAAATACCCACTTAAATATTGCAAGTAACCAGTTATTTTTTTGAGTAGTCATGATTTATTAATTTTAAATGGTTTATCTCATTCTGAGGTAACTTTTTTTGTTGTGGTTTTTTTTTTCCCTCCCCTTCCTCTGCAGATGCTGGAATTTATCCAGCAGTGTACACTGCACATGCAGGCTGCCCTTTGGAATTTCCCCTCTGATCTGCTCAGGAAAGTTGGCTCCTCAAAGGCTCTGATCTCCAGCCCCTCCAGGTTTGGTGGCCTCGTCCAGGGGTAAGAAGATATTCTACCTCCACATTCTTCTGTCTTAAAATTAACAGTTGTAGCTTTTTGACAACATCCACTGTGTGTCAGGAATGATGGTCCTTTTTATTTCTGTTGGGGCAGCTCCAAATGGCAACTTGATAGATGTAAAATATCTGTATATTAAGAGAAACTCTTGAAATCAGCATATGAAGCGCTGGATTTTAGTAGCAATAAAGTGGGGGTAACATGAAGTAGTTTGTTGCTTGGCTTTTTAAGGTCGCTGCAGATCTTTTTGGGGTGTTTCCAGCTGTTTCAAGAGCTTTTGTGTCAGCTGCATCTTGGGAAAAATACGTACTTGTGAACAAAAAGCAATGCAAGATGCCTCTGTGTGTGTGTGTATATATATATATTTATTGTCTGTCTTGCTTAAAAACCAAATATCTGTCGTAACACACGTGTATTGAAAAAGTTTTAATGAGTTGCCTAATAATTTGGAATTTTAATATTCACGTTGCACGTGTGGGACCAGCCAAATGCAACATTTCAGTCACGTGGCTGTTGCAGAAATTCTGCTTTTTTTTTTTTTTTTCCTTCTCTCTGTATTTGTATTTTGCTCCAAGCCTTGGCATATTAATTACTCTTCTTGCTTGTGTTTTTGCTGCTTAGAAATGTTGACAGTGCTTTGGGTAGATTACTGAAAGGAGAGGCCAGTGTAGCCAAGAACATTTACAGCTTTGGTTTTGGGAAGGTAAGAAGCTGGGGGTGATGGTTTGCTAAAGATGTTAGAGCAGTTTTTCAGACTCACAGTAATTATCCCACCTGTGCTATTTTTAACCTTTAGTGGATTCTTATTCCTATTGAAATGGTGGGGGAAAAAAGCAAAACAATTCGAGCCTTTAGTGGTTAATGGGCCCTGTCAGAGGAAGCAGTTTTGGAACAGGCAGTGGAGACTCCTGTTAAATGTCACCTGTGGGAGTTCCCAGTGACTGGTTCTGCTTTCCCTCTTTCACCTTCACTAGAAAGTGAAGTTTTTGACACTGAAACCTCAGCATTTCGTGCTGGTGCTTGGGCTGATGGTCCTGGTCAGTGATTGCGCTGACGTCATTAATGATGACATCGGGGCAGATGTGATGGATTTTGGGGGACTGTGGCACATCCCTTTTGGTTATGCCCTGTTCCAGTTCTATCTTGCAGGCAATGGGCACCTGGGCTACTTGGCATCCCTCCCAATTATTGGGGAAAAAGACGTGGTTCAGGCAGATGATGAACCAGCGTTTTCTTACCACGTTGGGCCGTTCATGATCATGACCAAGTAAGTGGGATCAGAGGGATTTTAGCCCCTCTCAGTGTGTATCTCTTACTGCTGCACAGCAAGTTGTTGTGCCAGTGCTTTCTTTGGGTACTTTCCCCTGTCCTTTCTATATTTATTCACCGTTTCCTTGCTTGCAACTTGTTTTCTGCATTCACTGATTAACATCAGGCTCCCTTGGTGTCTGAAAGGACAAGAGCAACCTACAAGCAATTTTAACCCAATGATGGCTAATCATTGACAGCAGTGTTTCAGTATTGCTTCCTTTGTGGTGGGAAATATGTTTGGGGTTGCACAGATTGTTGCCATGGGTGTTGTTCAGTGTTTAGTCCCTGTAAATGTTAGGCCAGGCCTCCTGAAATCCACTTTGGCGGCCCAGTTGCTCAAACCTGGGGTGAAACCAGAGTTGCAAGGGCAGATTGAGCCTTTTTTAAAAAAAAAAAAAAAAAAATCTTTGGCATTGTGTGTTAATTATTGTGTGTTGAGCAAGTAGTTGTGCCTCTGGTGTTGTGTATTTATTATTGTATATTAAGATAATAGTCGTGTTTCAGAGGAGTCCAGAGAGCTGATGGATTGGTGATTTAATTTTCCCTGAGCTCTCACTTGTGTCACAGTGGGCTGTGATGGCCTTTATTGAAAGGAGTTTTGGAGTGCCCTTGTCCTTTACCTTGGGTCATGGAAAGGTGTTTTTTGGGCAGTGAAGATCAGCCTTAGCAGGATGTGTTTATTGCCAGTTTGAAAGAGTAGCTGCACTAGCCCAGATTCTCAATATTAACAACAGCAGGAGGCAGCAGCAGAGCGTTGCAGAACCACGAAATTCCTTGTAAAAAAATTGCATAACTGGGGGGAAAAAAAAAAAAAAAATTACTGCAGAGAGCACCTGGTGGAAATTCCTCTTCTCCTCCTCGTAGCCTGATGTGGGGAGGCAGCAGAGTGACCGTGAAGGAGCTGGGCCTGCAGCCCCCTCAGCACAGCTGGAAGCTGCGCTTGGCCGACCTCCTCCTGGCAGAGCAGGAGCACAGCAGGTGGGGAACGGCGTCCTCCTGGGGTTTGGGGGTCCCCAGGGATGGGAGGGCTGGGATTAACCTCGGGCAAGGAGGACTGGCAGGCTGGGGTTGCGCTTTTTGTCCAGTTAAAAAAATACAACCCTCTCTTCCCGTCTCCTCCCCCTCCTAAAATCCGTTCTTTTAAAATCATATATTTCGGTGAAGAGCAAAAAGCATCCATGTTACATTGATCACTCCCAGCCTTCTGGGTGTTTTTGGTTTTTTCTCCTTCTAATCTCGGATTTGCCTTACAAAGTTTTTTTTTTCCCCTCTCCCCTTGCAGCAAACTCCGCCATCCTCACTTGCTCCAGCTCATGTCTGTCTGTCTGTCCAGTGACCTGGAGAAAACCCGTTTAGTGTATGAAAGGGTTCACTTTGGCTCCCTGTACAGCATCCTGCATGAAAGGGTAACTGCAGTGCTTGGGTTGTAAACAGTAATTAATTAAGTTCAGTAACTACATCTGACATCTTCACTCAGAGGAAAAAGAAGACAAAATCCTCAGTCTGTAGCTGAGTTTCTGTTGTGGTTCTTGTTTTTTTAGTCACTGATCTGTGTTTTGTCTTTGTCATTTGATGTTTTTCTCCTTTTTTTTTTTTTCCTGCGGTTGAGTTATTTTATTTCTTTACCTGTTTGAGTGCAGACATCTAAATCACTTGAAGATACTGCAGTCCTAGGCAAGGGATTATAAGAGCTCATTCTGCTCCCAGAATTTTGGCACAGCCAGCATATTTTCCATTCTTAATTATTTTCGGGTGGCGCTGTTTGGTTTGGTGAGGAGAACAAACAAGTGCAGTTCGTGTGACTTTTTTTATCCAGTGTATTTCAGTTTGCTTTGTTTGCTGTCTTCTGCACTATAATAGTCTGGCATTTAAAACCCTGCGGTGTAAATGAGGTGGCTCTGGGGTGTTTTCTTTTCCCAGCGTACCGAGTTCCCAGTGCTGCAGACAGAGACCATCCTGCACGTGCTGCTGCAGATCATCGACGCCCTGCGCTTCCTGCACTCCCGGGGCTTCATCCACCGTTCCCTTTCCTCCTATGCCATCCAGATGGTCTCTTCTGGGGAGGCAAAGCTGTGCAACTTGGAGTACATGATAGGGAGGTAAAGAAACTTCCTTAATGGGCCCGAGTTAAGAAGTTTACCCCAAATCCACCGGGAGATTCAACACCTCGTTTAACTGGTGGTAATTAAGTGCCACCAGTGATTTCTTTTGTGAGGGACAATCATTCATTTAATCTGTAAATTATTACTGAAGTTATCTTCTAGACACACCCACACACTGAAAAATAAATGCTGGCAGGGTGGGTGGCACCTTCCTGTATTTTATCCGTGGCCAGAGCTAAAGGGTTGTTGGGAAAACTCCTGTTGGGAAATGCTCAGCTTTTCCTTTGTTCTTTTTGAGTGCAAACTTGTTAAGGGAGGGGTTGCTCTCCCCAGAAAGCCTTTGCCAAAAGTCATTTACTGGAGTGGAAATAATTGCATTTGCATATGCAGGTATTTATAAACTAAAAGCTGTGATGCACTCAGGTGTTTCATTCCTGAGGATGCACCTTGTAGCTGAGTGTGAGCGTGCTGGGTGTCCCAGTTCACAACTTTTTCTCCCCTTTATACAGCAAAGACAGTGGAGAACACAGTGATCTGACCCGAATTCCTGTCCCAGTCCAGCTGTACAGGTGGTGCTCTCCTGAAGTCATCCTCGAGAGAGCTGTCACAGTCAAAGCAGATGTTTACAGCCTCTGTGCAGTGCTGCAGGAGGCCTTGACAGGTAAATCCACAGGTCTGGGCTCTCAGGGCTCCTCCAGAGTTAACCTGAAAAATAAACCAGGCCAAAAAAAACCCCAGCAAACCAAATGTTGAGGACAGTAACAAAGATTGCTGGAAACTTCTGTGAAATGTAATCAGAGAGCTTAAAATTGTGTAGCTTAAGGAGGAGATTGATGTTGGTATTGGAGAAACACAATTTGGTGTGGTTTTCTGCCGTTTATTTTTCTCCTCCATGATATTCAGTTAACTCTTTGCAGTGTCCAAATGGGCAGCTGTCATGTGTTTGATCACTACAGTAACTTAGACATAAGTTCCTCTTAACACAGATAATGCATTGTTAACACAATCTGTTAACACAGATAATGCATTGTTACTGTTATTACAAGTGAGGCAATGTGGGTTTTGTATTCACTTTGACTGCTTTGACAGTGAAATGGGATAAACAATTACCCTAAAAATTAATTCCTCTATTAGCTGGTTGGTAATGAGGGATCCAGAGCAGTTGTTTGCAGTGTCACTGTGCTTTAGAGATTGCTGTCAGCTCCCTTTAGAGCCTCCAGTGCTGGAATAGGATGGGGAGGAGATGTCAGTGCTCATTTGGTTCGTGACAGCAGCTGTAAATTAGGGGATGGGAAGGCAATAATGCTGCTTTTTTTCTTTTTTCTTTTAATTAACATTGATTTACAGCTGGTGACATAAAGTCTGTACCTGTGTCTTGCAGAGAGCCCCCCCTGGAAAGGTTTTGAAGACTCAGTTATTAAGCAGCTCATCATTTCAGGGGAGCAGTTGGAAGCAGATGCCAGGCTGCCCACGCTCTATTATGATGTTGTCAAGTCAGGACTTGAACCTAAACAGAGGAACCGCTCCATGAAGCTTCAGGATATTCAGTATATACTGAAAAATGACTTAAAGGTGACTTCCAGGGTTGTAATCTTTCGGTTTTGTGTCCACCCAGACTCAGGTTGCTGTGGTTCAGTCTGGGTGGGAGTATCTGATCTTGGAGGGAAACCACCTTAGAAGAGAAGGCAGAGACACTGAGCTGTCAAATATATTCTATTCCCTTTTTTGTGTGTGTGTAACAGGACTTGGTTAGGTCTCAGAGTGGTCAAGCACGAAGATCAGCTGTCTTTGCAGACGTGAACATCTGCTGGGCATCAGCTTTTAGCTGCCAGAGGAGAACTGTGGAATTCCAGGAAAAAGAGGGAGCCAAGGCTGGTGAGTTTCTTGTAGCAAGATGTGATGTGTCCCTTCACTGAGTGTGCTTCTCACTCCATAACAATCCAGCATAAATTATGGATTTGATGACATAGTTGGAAAATAGAAAGAAGTTGGCTTTGAATTTAAGCTGCCACTCTAATTATTAATGTCCACTCAAGACCCTGAGCCTGGTTAATATTTGTTGTTCAGGCACACTGTTTTCAGCAGAGGTGTTAAATGCTGCTCATGTAATGTCTAAAATTAACTCCCAGATGTGCAAAGGCAGCACGTCTGATGGGCTTCTGGAGAAATGGCTTGATGCTTAAAATCGAATTTTTCAGGTGGCTCTCCTGCCCCAAGAGACCCTGTTTTTCGTGAGGAGAGCAGGGCTTTGGTGGTCCAAGGATCATCAACCAGTGTGCAGCCAGTTGCACAGGACAAAAGTCCTGATGTAGCTTCTGAGGTCCAGACAACCCCCAGTGAGAGCGACGTGGACGAAAGTCTGTGCAGCTTTGAAATCAATGAAATCTTTGCCAGCTACCCAGAAATTCACCAAGACTTCCTGGAAGGGGGGTCTGGATTAGATGAAACCCTAAAGGATGGAAAAAGGCAGCAGAAGGAAGAAGATAAGAGTCCCCTGGGAGTCCTGTCCTTGTCCTCTGGAGCGTCCTGTGAGGAAGAGGAGGATGATGACTCCTCGGAGTTGGGCACAGAGTTCACTGCAGAGGAGGAGGAGGAGGAGATGAGTGAGGCCTCTGACCTGGCACAGGGGAGAGGAGATGCTGGGAGGAGAGGGAACAGCCCTTCCCCAAACGAGCAGCACATCTGTAAGTGTGTCCTTAACATAAAGATTATTCAGAGCATGCTGCAGCAGGCAGCGGATTCCCTGTGCAGGACGGAGGAGAACCTGGACAGGTTGAAGGCCGTGGAAAAGCAAAAGAAGCTGCTCCAAAAAATCAGAATGAGTCAGCTTTCTAAGCAGGGTTTTCAGGAAAGACACTGCAACAGGTCTGATGATGCTTCCCAGAATACCAGTCACCCCTTCTCTGGAGTGAACAGGTTTTTACCCAAAGCTGTGGGTCCACCATGCAGTGACTACATCCCACCCCCAGCGACGTGTCAGGCACAGGGAGCGTTGGGGGAAGACGATTTCCAGGCTGTTCCAAAGGCAGCCAGGGAAACACAGGCAGTTCAGGATGAAAAGAGGAAGAGTAAAATCGAGAACAACCGGCGTGATCCTGGCTACAGTGTGAGGAGAAGCCTGGATGATGAAGTGAACCTAAACCATGAGGTAAAATGTTGAGCAGCCTGGCTGTGTTTGCAGCTTCTGTATTCCTCAGCAGGTGAAGAGATGTAGGGGTGGGTGGTGTCCAAGGAGAGGGAGGAATGTGTCTTTTGCTCCTCCCAGCACAACACTAGCCCAGTGTAAAATCATGTCGTAAAATGGAGATTGGTCAGGGAGAAGGCCAAGAGGAGAAATGAGTTTTGTTTGCACTGGGGTCTAAGCTGTCATTAGTAAGGGCTTCTGGATCATTTTCAGTATTAAATACAAGCAGCCCAAAGAGAAGGGGAGAAATTCATGCTGTGATCTGCTGTGGGAATAATCTTGAGTCATTTAGGTCCCCTCACCCCCCTGGAAACCACATGTTTTGATAGTCTGCCTGCCCAAGATATGAAACCTGCTGTAAATCCTGGGCAGGGTGTTTGCTGGGCTGAGGCCTGGGGTTGCCATCCTTTCTCCTGAGCAGTGCAGCTGAACTATAACACAGGAAATCAAGTTTGCACGGTCTGGTTCTCAGGGTATCTCAGAGACAGCTCAACTGGTAATTGCCAGAATGCCCAGTGTGCGCTGAATCATGGCTTGTTGGACTCATTTCAGCATTTACTCCCACGTGTATCTGCAAGATGCCAAAAAAAGTTGAACTTGCAGTGTCAGAGAGGAGCTGATTCACATCCTGCAGCAAGCAGCGAAGAAGGGAGGTGGTGAGTTTTGATTGTGTTTGTAGAAGAGTTCATTCTGACAGATTCCTCTCGAGAAAGCCCCTGTCAGAAGGAGACACTTGAGGATCGAGGCTGGCATTTAATGTTCTCAATAAGCCAAAAGCACAGTGAGGAGCCTGCTGTGAGTCAGTGGCAGCTGCAGAGCTGCTGTGACAGGGCAGTTTAAGAGGGGTGCTAAAAAGATTTCAGATGCCTCTGTGATGGAGCTCAGTGGTCCAAAACTAGCAGTGCCTAAGGAGAGCAGTCTGGTGAGTTACTGGGAAGGGTGGTTCTCCTTCCTGGGCACAGCCTCATTCAGCTTCCAGCAAAAATACTTCTAATGTCATCTTTGTATTCCTGAGTTTGAGTGGAAATTACATGTTAAATAAGTCAAATAATAAACCTGGCAAAACTTGTGCAAATTAATGTAACTTACCTGGAAGGTTGGAAAAGTGTGGAGAGATACCTCCTTCAACATTTGGGTCAAATCAGTCAGGAAAACTTGCAGTTCTAAAATTGATTCATGACCCATTTGGATCAGTAAGACCTGTTGGTAAAGGATATCGTTGGTTAGAACAGAAATATTCCAGATGCTGACCTGTGGCCAGAGGCTCAGGTTAGGGTTGGGGTTAGGCTGGTGGGAGGTGGTTGTTACTTCAGGCTGAAGTTGTCCACTGAGCACCTGAATAAAGCACAGCTACACAGGATTCCTTGTCTGAGTGTTGATAAAACTGCATCATCCGAAGGCAGCAACAGCTTTTGAGATCTAGAGTTAAGTGTACAGCTTGTCTGGTTAATCTGTAATAGACCTAAATAACTGTCTGTGCTTTCTAAGCTTCTGACAGCTCAATCTGCTGGGTTGTTAAAAGGCTGAGAGCACACGTGTTCTAATTAATGTTAAAACAACTTCTAGTCTTTTACTGGCTGGGGAATACTTAGCACAATACACTTGTGCATTACCAGAGGTTGTGCATTTCATAATGATTTGTTACAGGAGCTACTCAAAGCCAAGATCTGAATTTTACAGCAAGAAAATCAGTGAGGAGAGGAGGATGATGCAATCAGACTGGAGGAGTAAGTAAATCACTGTTAAATCAGCATTAATATCAAGTCTTACTGCAGTGCATTAAAACTTCATTTCTTGAGGAAGAAAGGTCTGTGTGCCTTAACTGCTGAAGATCCCTTGGGTGGTTCTTGGATGAAAACCAAGTGAGTGGGATCCTGTGTCTTGCACATTCCGGGCATAAAATAATCACAACCACGTTAAGATGGTTTGATTTCTGTAGCCGAAGGAATTTCTAGCCTCGTTTTGGACAGTGTGTGGATTTAGGAAGGGCAGGATGGCGGTGACCAGTGGATGGCAGCACGGGCATGGAGAATAGAGAATCAAACTAACCCAGACTGTTCATTTAAAGACTTGTCCCTATCAATTCCTGCGGGTTGGAAACCTTTCCTGGAAAATGGAAGGGAATGTTTAGCTCTTTTCACGATGAAGGCGTTTACAAGGGTGCGGCTTGAGCATTTCCAAGTCTGCAGGCACGGTGGAGCACAGGGAATGCTCGGAAGGTCCAGATTCTGTGGTGTGAACTGCTAACTTTGTTCGTTTTGTGTAGCTGAAGTAAAGAGGATGGCCAGAAGAGTGGCCTCGGGGCAGCTGGAGCTCAGCTGTCCCTGCCCACCCAGTGAAGGGACATCTGAGAGTGAAGCAGAGAGTGCAAAGGAACCCTTCCAGCATGTCACTGCTAGAGCCCCAAAAAGCCAAGCCCGGCAGAGATGTAGGTGGCAGCCAGGTGATGATGTTGAGCCTTGGGACCCTGGCAGTGAGGATAGAACTGGATCTGAGGAGAGTGATCTGGAGTCTGCACTCAGGAGTCCTGGAGGTGAGGTTGAGGAGCCAAGAAAACCTTTCTTCTCTTTTTGTCTCCCATCTCCAGTCAGTTCTCAGCTGACTGTGATTTTGTGACAGGAATTGTCAGATTTATCTTGCAGAGTCTTGCCCCCCCAGGCAGGTCAATCACTGAGTCTTTGATGAAGGTGAATAACAGACAGAGATGAGTATTAGGTGTTAATTAGGTGGAGGTAATGCCCAGTGAGCTTGGAGACCCTTCATCGCCACTGATTACTGTCATGTACCAGCATGGGAGACCCAAAGCTTTCAGCTCCACCAGTGCTTTCACTCTTTATTTCTCTCAGTCTGAGCACAGAGATGCTTTTTCTGCAGCAGCTTAGTGGGTAGTGCTTTTGTAATAGTTCTGGATAAAGGAACAAGGAGAGGTTCCCCTGACTAGATTAACGAGGGGAGCATTTAAATGTCATCATTTCTCCATGTTCCTGACAGACAATTAGTGTTACTGTCTGCTCTCCTTGATATTCCATCAGTGGCTCAGATCACCCCATGTTATTTTTTGCCTGATAATTTTGTTCCATTCTCACATTCTAGGGAGGAGGTGCCAGTTGCCATCTCAGGGTGAACAAGCAGAGTCTGGAATAGCCATTCCTCAGAATTCAGCCCTTCCTCAACAAGCTGAGAACCTCTCTAGAGTATGTACAGAAATCCAAGGGATCCAGGTGCAGTTGGTTGCCTGTGGAACAGCTCAGCCTGGCTGCTGATTTGAGTGACAATCCCCCTTTTTTTTTGTTGTTTGGTTCTACAAACCATCAAGGTAATGTAAGGAGCAGATAATGTAACGCAGGATGAAGCTCAGAGTGAGCAAAGTTTGTAGAATTCCAGTTTGCTGTGTTGTTTTTTGAGTGAAATGTGATTTCTTTATTAATGGAGTGGGGAAAGCATTTCAGGTGGTTATGTCTTTCACAGGGACATTCAAGGGAATTGCATTGTTCCCTTAGTTCACCTCCTGATGTGTCTGAAGAATTCTTCACTCCTGATTATTTCCTTCCTCCTGAGGGAAGTTCAGAACTAGAGGTAAAAAATAACAGAAAAGGCTTCAGACCTAAGTTACACAACATGTGTAATTGTGCTCCCATTTGAGCTGGGGAGAGCTGTGGAAAATGGGAAAATTATTTTTAGTTTTTATTCTTTTCTTTTGAAATAATGTCTGCAAAGAAAGATATAGAGAAAAGTGGGAAAATTCTATCCCTGTTTCTTTAAAACACATACCCCTGCCCACCACCCCCCCCCAAAAAGCCCCCCAAACAATTAAAACCCCACAAACACCCACACTCCCAAGACAGCAGGGGTATGTTTTATTAATTTATTTACCTGGCAGAAATTGAATTAATGTCCTTTTTCTTTTTCCCTTTCAGACCTCAGATACTGAGGGCAAATCAGAAGATGGTTGTGAAGGACTTTTACAGAAACTACCTAAAGGTGCAAAATCAAATGTTCAGACTTCAGGTAAATGTGCTTTTTCTTTTGAAGCATTTCTGAGTCAGGTCACAGAGTCCTGTTGCACTTCCACTTTTGCCAGCAGCACTCCTGTCAAAAGGCTGGAGCTTAATCCATCAGGGTCACTTGGTCTCTTATTCCTCATTATTTTAGCGAGAGTTCAGGACACTGAGAATTTTGGAAGGTGAGGTTTGGGCATTGCAGTGCCTGAAATGTTTTTGAATGCCATGTTTTTGTGCTTGCTGGGCTTCAGTTGAAAAGCCAAAGCAAAAGTTGTTTGGAACCTTTTGTTTTGTTTTGTTTTGTTTTTCTTTACCCCGAGGCTACATTTAATCTTTTTATGCAACTTGCTGTGGCGCTGGAAACTGAATTATAAGTTGTATTTACACAGTAATATTCTTATTGCTGGGAGGATCTTGGGCTTAAAAGAGTGTAAGAGCTGATAGTGCGTGTGCAGAATAATGGAAGAATCATCATTGTTTCTGCAGTCTGTTGTCTCTTTTAGCTCAAATTTGTAAATGTTGTGATATTCCCCAGCGCTTCAGTGACTGTCTGGCAGCTGGGGTATGTTTATGAAAATGCATCTTTAAAACACATTTGTCTCCTGATAACAACAAAGGTCACAAAAACCCGAAAAAATTTAATAAAGTTGCAATTTCCTGTTCAATGAGTTTTGTTGTTTTCTTCTGTACTTGTAAAACCCAATAACAGGGAACATTTGTTATTTGTATTCAGGGGGAAAAAGACTGTTGTGCAGCCCAGGAACACAGAAGTGTGGCAGTAACAAGCTGGGAGTGAACCAAAGGAGCCAAATGCCTGTAGTCAGGTAGAGAGACTCATTTTCATTGTTCCTTCGAGCATAAATTGGATTATAAAGTGTGCTCTCTTCATTAATTCTGCTTATATATCTAATATTCAAATAAGACGCCAGTGGTGGTTTTTAATGACTATCTACATATCTCGGTTCCTCGCCAAGAAAATACTAAGAGGACTTCACAAATCTCAAGGGGATTTGTCTTTTGCAGTGTTCAGTGGGTTTTTTTGCTTAATGAGGGAGCTAAAATGGGAAAAATAAAGTCATGTGTATAGCACAATTCCTTTTAACAGAGCAAAGCTAATTCAAATTAAGGCTGCAGTCATCTGTTTTAATTTTGTTGTGCTTTGGTTTCGGAGCTCAAGTGGCATGAAGATGCTGCCTTTTCCCCCCCTCCCTGCTCCTGTGGGAGCAGGCTGATGGAAGTTTGCTCCCTGGATCTTGCCTGCAGGTAACATCAGCCCGTGCCTGGAGACTTGCAGGCTCATCTGTCAAACAGGAGGTTTTTTATGTCCAGCGTTTTGTAAATTTTGTGTTTTACCGTCGTGCACAAACATTGGCCAGAGTCACTTCGTGCTGCCAGGGGGATGTTCAGGGCAGGGACTTTTTAAGTGAAAGTCTTTTTCAGTCTTTTTAAAAGCTCCAGTGCTCCCTGTAGCTCAGCTTTCCCTGTGCTACTCCAGATTGGAGCTGCTTAACACTCTCAGTGTGGGAGTGAGAGCTCTTCTCTCTGTCAGCGTTGTGCTCCCTCCTCTCCACCTGAAAAAAATGAGTTACCTGTCTCAAAGGTAGGCAGAAAGTTTGGGAATGACTTGTCTTTAAGGTAAAAGTTAATGGTTTTGGTTGCTGCCTTCACTGAGGAGCTGAGCTTTTGGCAGCAGGGCAGAGAGGGCTGTTCCTGCCTGCCCATCTGACTAATCCCCTCTGACCTTGAATGGGCTCGGCAGAGTTTGAGAGAATACCTTGGAAAACAGATCAGAGGACGATAAAACAACGTGGTGTTTTGTATTCATGGATTTTTTATTTAACTTCCAGTTTTGCTTTGAAGCTGTGTATGTCAATTAGGAATTTCCCCCTTACTGAATGCAAATCCATAATCCGGTTAAAATGACATTTGTCTCCTTCCATTCTCCATGTCCTGAGGTTCTGAGCAAAAACTTTCTGTGGGCTGCAGCCTACCTCAGAGAGAAGGCAGTTCTTTGCATTTTTTATGAGAGAAGGGAATAAATACTTTCATTTTCATAACTTTCAGAGGGTGAATAAGACCGTTCTTCCCTCGTTTCAGTGTTGATGCAGCACGAGAAGCGATGCTGTGGGAGCCACAGGAAGAATGCCAAGAAAAAGATGTGTAAGACCATTTTATAGCAGGATTTCAGCAAGTTGATCATTATCACTGTGAAAGTTTTGTGTTGGGGCAAAACAGGGAGGTGAGACAAACCCAAGCTGAGAGAAAGAAAACTCCCCAGGGTATTGAAAGGGTATTTTCCCGTGATAATTTGTGAGATCGGTATAAAAGAGCTATCACAGACAGTTGTCCTTACTTTGAAATATTTTCATATTCATAAGTAATTAACTGGGTGTTAATCTTCAAGTGTTAGGATTCCTGGTTTCTTCTCTCCATATGGCACAGAGGAAATAAAATCGCTTTTAAAGAGCAAATCGTCAGCGCGGAGCCAAAGAAATTTCATTACAGAAATAGTCCTGCGATTTTCAGGAAAAAGAATTTTGCAGAATGTGTTTGGTGACTCAACTAATAAAGTGAGTTTGTTTTTGCAGATCATGGAGATTTGCATAAAATCCCTGGTTTGGTACCAGTAGGTCTGTCCTTCCCTGGCCTTCTGAGGACGATGTAATCCGGGGTGCATCTGCCCAAAATGTTGGTTTGCTTAATGTAATTCCCACTCCTGGGATTACATTTTTGTAACCTGGGTGTGTGTCACTGCCTGTGCATCTTCAGCAGTTCCAGTTTGTCTGAGTAATTCTTTTAAAGGCTCCTTAAACCCACGTTTAGTCTTATTTAATGGACTGTTAATTTTCATTAACCCTTGAGGTTTTTCCTGGGCTTTGGGGAGTTTCCTGCCTTGTGGTTCCCTTTCTGGAGGCTGTTTCCTGGGCTTGCTTTTGTAGGAGGGTTATTTAAGAAATCCTTTAAAGGAAGGAGAAGCAAATAATGAACCTTTTCTGTCTCTGCAACATTGTTGAAGGTGGTGATCTTGAGCCTTCCAAGAATCCTCTGGGAAGTTTTCAAAGGGAATATCTCTCTTCCCTCCGGTGAACTAGATAAGACCGACCAAAATTAAAATTTAAAGAGCCTGAAAATAGCAGAAGCCGGTGATTCAGAGATGCAGGAAGTGGCTATTCTAACTGTCAGGACATCTTTCAATAATTCAGATCGGTGGCAGATATTCAGGATCTGTCCAGTATCCCCTGTGAGCAGGAGAACTTCCAGAGGGATGGGGAGTGTCAAACGCCCAGACTGAGCCATGCACCGACCAGTGTCAGCACCCCCCTCAGCTCAGGTAAGGCAGGGAGGGGAGGATTCCCAGGGAATTGCTTCCCCTTTCCACGGACACTCCATTCACTTAGGGCCAGTGCAGGAATGTCGGGCTGGGGATGAGCAACCACAAGGAATTGTTGTTTGAAATCTCACTGACAAAGGGACATCTCTAACAGAACTAAAGGAGAGTTTGCAGCTGAAAAAAACCCACTGTCTGAAAGGTCTCTGGAAGATGATTTCTTAGTAGTTGATGGCGGCCTTCCTAAATCAGAAATTGTTTTGGATGTTTAAAATTGAAGTGGATTTTAGCATTTTAAAGACAATGTAAATAAGCACTCAGTATGTTTTGAGTGCTGATAAAGTGATCTCAGTGTTTGTTGGAGTCAAGTGATTTATCATTTGCTTTGTACCTCATTAATTTGATGTAATACAGGAGATGGAATTTCTCAGTTGGCAAAGTTTTGCATAAATAAGGTCTGAGGTGAAACATCAGTTGGTCTTCTATTTGGAGATCATTTATGGGCACTGGTTTCTTAGAGTTTCTTGTGCAGGTACCTGTTCTCTTTTGACTTTTTTCCTGCTTCTCTTGAAATTGATAAAGATGAAAAAATCCTGAAAACAATTTTCCAGCTTTTTTTCTTTTTTTTTCCTTTTTTTTTTAACTTCTAGAAGAAAAAATTCCATTAGCCTTTGAGAGATACAAACACTGCCATGAATTAGCTTCAGATTTTTCCCCGAGTGGTTCTCAAGAGGCCTCCTCCACAATGTTCAGGACATTCACTACAGCCTATGAAGGGGAGAGGAGCCTGGAAATTCCAGGGGCTGCTTCCAGACTTTGCCAGTTTGAACTGAAAGAGCCTGTAAGTCCGAAATTTTGGTTTATGCCAGCCGTGCTTCTAAAATATTTTTTAAAGTACTTCTCCTTAAAAATAAATGCAACAAGGGAAGCGCGGAATCCTTTGTGAGGATTTTGGAATCCAGGATCTGTTGATACAATTGATTTCAAAGCAGTGTTGCCACTGATTAAACAAAGAGTTGTCTTCCTCTTGTACCTAATTGTGTGTAAGTGTTGACCACTATCAAAGTGGCCCTTCCCTGGCTGTAAAGAATTGCCATTTCCCAGCCTTTTTTTGGATCTGGTGATCTTGGAACACCAGAGTGGTAAATACCTGCAGAATGGTTGGGTTGAAAAGGTGTGGTTTGGTTGGGCAGGGAGGGGTTGATCGTTTGTTCCTCTGGGTGGGGCAACAATTTGCACCCCCCTGGATTCACGAGGGATTTGGGAACCACAGGGCCTTGACATGGAAGTTGGGAATAAACTTAACTGGAAATAAATACGTGAGCATGGAAGTCTTCATGTGGAAGTGAAGAATCCTCAGAACTTGGTGGGGGAAGGTAAATGAGCCCTTGTGTGAGGAGGTTAAGTTTGTCCTTTTTGGACATAATGTCCTTTTTGGCATAATGTCATCAGCTTTGCTGTATCAGAAAATCAGTTTGGAGCTGACAGTTTCCAAGGCCACTGGAGTGATTTCCAGTGAATCTCTTTGGAACTGAAGGTGTTCTCGAGCCACAGCATTATCTTAACTGCCTTCCCTGACATTTTTATATCAAATACTTGCCTTTACACCTTTCTTATTATTATTCACTGATGGGGTTTGTTCATTTAAAGGTTAAATTGGAGTTTGTTCAGCCAGAGCAGCAGTGTCTGTTCACTGTCTGACCGACCTGACACAGGTTAGGTCTGTGTGTTCTGCTCCTGTGGCAGGGTTGGAATTCATTAAAGCCATTCCCAGTGCAGAGCTGCCCTGCCTGGCTCTGCAGAGATCACTGATTGGGTGTCACTGCCTTGCCTACAATCTTATTCTACAATTAAGTGCTTGAAGCCCCTACCTGGCTGGTTTACCTTACTCTGTTTCCGTATTCCGAACTGATTGAAAACCTTATTTTAAAATTTAATGTTCAGCTAAGGCTTTAATTGAAGGCTCTACCTCATTTTGGATTTAATGTGTTGAAGGGGAGGATTGAAAGTCATCAGTTTATGAATTTACCTTCTTGTGTTTCATTCTGTTTGGTCTTACACAGGATGGGTTGCCACCAGTTGCTCCATCCTTGAGGAACACCAGGCAGGCACCTGGTAAGTCCTTTATCCCAACCCAAATAAATTGATCAGTAAACAGAGAAACAGATTTGAAAGGAAATTTTGCAGTTTATTTCTTTTTTTCACCCCCTTTTGCCCTGCTTTTTTTCCTCCTGGACATCTCCTTTTCTAGGGATAAATAGCTTTGCACACCTCTGTGTACTGCTGGTGCTAATTAGGTTATGGATTTTGTGTTTGCACCTGCAGACTGAGAACTCTGACCTCTAATCAACCTGTGTTTGAAGTGTAAATATTACTGGCCTCAGATTTCTGATACAGGATGGAAAACTGAATTCTGCAAGTCTGGCTCTAAATGGTTTTTCCATTATGAAATTATTGAAGGATATTTGATAAAATTTGAATGAGCCAGGCTCGTGCAGGGTGTTAAATGAAGTATGTAAGCAAGATGCTATCAAAATGTAAGCCCATGTCACAGTTATTAAGGATTAATCACTGCTAATTAACTAGATTTTTTTTTTTCCCCTCCATCTCAGCACTCTCAGAGGCATCTCAACCCTCCATTGACGAGCTGCCTCCACCAGCCCAAGAGCTGCTGGATGAAATTGGTAAGAGCCACTTCACCCAAAGCGGTGTGAGGCTTCCCAGCTGTCTTCACTCAGGATTCCTCCCAAACCCATTCACTACCAAAATACACAAGAGCTTCCAAATGAGTTGCAGTCGGTGCTTTAGGAAGTTAGGCATCAACAGCTTAAACAACTGGCAGTCCTTGAAGCTCCTGCGTTTCACTTTGTGGGTTGGTTGCTGCTGGCAGCAGCCAGCACAGCGAGTGCAGATGTAGTTTAACAGGGAGATGAATTTTGTGTACACTGAATTTTTTCAGAGTTGTCCTGGAGCAATGTGTGTTCTCCATGAGAAGGCAGCTGCACCCCTCGGGTGCTTGAGCAGAGCTTAATCTCCCTACGTGCATCTTTGGGCAGGAGGTGTGAAAACTCTGCATTGTTTTTGCTGGGAGGGTGTTACAGAAGAGTTTGCTTTGCTTATTCGGTGATGAACTCATCCTAAATTAGCACCAGACACTGGTATAATTAAATATCCCATGGCTGCTTTAGAAATGAGACACCCAGGCACGTCCTGATCTTATTTCCCCATTCACCAAAACAGTGTGGAGATTGGCATCAAGTGAATTAATGATGGTCAGGGGAAATCTGTAGGATTAATGTATGAACTAACTAGATCCTGTAAAGGTTTTTGTGTAAGGTTGGATGGATAAATCATATGGCACTTCAGAGCCTACAGAGCCAAGTTAGAGCACCCAGGTCAATAAGGAATGTGCTGGTTTTTAACAGAACTCTTAAAGCAGCAAGATTCCATCACTCCAGACCTGAAAGAGGTGGGACTGCAGGACTGCAGAGTGCAAATAAATGGTTAGTTGATAATAGTCCTGATGTAGGGATTAAAAATAGAAAATCCCATTTGCATTGCTGTAAAAATGACTCTGAATACTTGTCACTGTATGTTCAGCTGTACAATACAATGCAATTTTTAGCTCAGTGCCCCCTCCACCACTGTTTGCTGCCTTTCCCTGCGTGTTCCCTCTGAAGTCCACGGGGATCTGGCGTGGGAGGTTTGCAGGTCTAACCGTGGGAATTCATTTCCTAGTTCTATTATGCCACCGTAGCGTGTGCTGTGTTCAAACACAGGTGCCAAAACCCCCAGAAGTGAGGGTGGTAGGCAGGTGATGTCAAACAGAGCTGAAGTTTCCATTCTGGGAGGGTGATTCACTTAAAGAAGTGGCCGGTGCACACACTGCCTGCTAATGTTCCTAATTCTCCCTCATGAAATAATTCCCCTGATCTCCCAGTGTAAGAAAATAGCTTCCACGGGGGGGTCATGAATATTGTATTCCCTGTTCTGTTCCAAAGACACCAAAAGGGGTGAATCTTTGTGCTTCTGCAACTGCAAATGGTACTAAGTGGGAATCTTTTTTTTCACACGTACAACAAGTCGTGTCAGAGGAGCAGGAAACCAAAATGTTTATAGGCTGTGCTTTTTCTTCCCCAGTGAGTCACAAAGCGAACAGCAGTCAAAAAAAAAGAAAAAAAAAAGAAAAAAAAAAAGACAAAAAAGGGGAAAAAAAAAAAAAAAGGCAGAACATGAGTTAAGTCTGTAAAAAGCTAAATAGCAGAGTCACTTGAGAACGACACTGGCACTTGTTTGTGTTCTCCTCCAGCTCTGTTAGATCTTTTCCTGAAGGACAGGAGCTCCCCTGGCTTTATTCAGGGGAGTATCTTGTTTTTAGGTGCCGAGGACGGCAGCAGTTGTTCGGTCGCTGTGGGTTTTGTTGTATTTGCATAAAGCACAGCTATTTCAGCCTCCATTTTTGTGACAGCCTCCTGCTTCCTGCTTATCATAGCGCAGCAGAAGGTGCTGAATTTATTCCCAGGCTGTAGGGAACAGAACTTGCCGATAAGTCTTGGGAAGCCGGGGGGGGGGAGGATATCGCTGGATTTTGCTAAGTAGGGTAACAAAGCAAACATCCACAGGTTTTCTTTTGATTTCTCTCCCATATCTGGGATTGTAAAGGGGGAGAGATTAAAGATTAATTTCCCCATGCATTTTTCATTTTGGTACGAAGGGAAAGTGTTCAGTCCTGTGAATCTGAAAACGTGTTAGAGTGAAATATTTATCTGGGCCTTGCTGCTGGCCACCTCTGACTGCAGATAATGGGAATTTACTTAACTGGTGGAAAATCAGGTGGCTGAGGGAAGAGTAATTGAGAAGTGGACAACTGGAAGCTTACCCAACTGCAGTAAATAAACCCCCATTTTAATTTCTTTGTTATATCTCCCTACATGCCTTTGATATTAAAATCTTTCTGTTTATGTGAGTAGTTCCCAGTCAAATTAGGATGGAAAGCAGAGAGTCAGAAAAAGAACCTGAGAGAAATGAGTGGCAAAATCAAAGTTCGTGGACTAAGGAGTCATTCAATTCAGCAGAGGACACAGAAAGGTATGAAAAATGATGATAAAACGTGTTTGTATTTGAGGTTCAAGTATTTAGAATTACGGTTTCAGCATATTTTAACAAGATTTAATGCTTACTTTAAAGCAAACTTTAAATAGCCTGGTAATTATGACTGGTTTATTTTGAAATTTGTGGGATTTTACTTACCACCATAATTTTTTTAACCTTTTATTTAACAGGGCTCACTCTACGCTTGATGATATTTTAGAAAGAATGCTCCATGCAGTTCCTGGAGATGAGGATATCCAAGAACAACCTCAGGGACACACTCCTGGGTTAGCAGATAATTTGCATTATGTTCACAAGTCTGTTTCGTTGTTGTGGGTACAGATCTATGCAGGACTTTTCAGAAAATGGGTTGTCAGTCCTCAGACAGAAACGTGTCAGGGAACTTCCCTGGAGACATCAATGTGAACTCTTTTGTGCTAAACTGAGAGGGAAAAAGAATGTTTTGTTAATATAATTTCCTGTAGGTGGAAAGCAAATACTTCAGTTGGTTTGGAAGGCAGTGCTAAGTGTTCACAGAAATCAGAGATAATTTGACAGAATGGGGGATTTTTCTGAGATGGAGAAAATGCACATTAAGAGAACAGAACCACGAAAACTCTTTGTAAAGAAGAGTTTGGGAAAATGGTTGTGTTTTCGTGGCAGTATATTAGGAAATGAAGGCAGTGGGAGAAGTCACAGATACATCATTTTGAGGAAAAGATTCAGAGCCCAGTAACTCTGAACAGCTCCCCAGTAAATGCCAGTGAGTGGTCATAAGTCATTCCTAACATCTGTCTCACAAAGGAGCACAGCAGTGAAGAAAAATTCACAAGTAAATAGAAAAAAAAATAGACATTCTTATGTTAAGCACCAGGAAATTTTTTTTTAATTGCACACAGAAGGCAAAGGTCACGATAACCAGGAGGATCCTGCCAACAGGGCAGACCAATTCCTGTACTTCCACATTGATCCAAAGCCCATCCACACCTGTAATCAGAGTACATCTGCTTCATGCTGTTCTATAAAGAGTCATTGCATTCTGTGTATGGATGTAAAGCTAAAGCACATCTGCTGTTTGGGAGGGGAAGAGCAATGTGGGGGTTGGAGAGGGCAAATACACATCATAGATCAGGGTAAAAACAAAAAGGCATCTGGTATGCCCAGAGGCTTCTGGTTTAGTGCTCTGTTTCGTCCTGCCTGATTAAAAAAAAAAAAAAGAAGTGAGGAAAAATTAGGATCATACACAAAAACTCTGTCATTCAAGGGCTGCAGGCCTGCAGGATCCAGAAGATGCTGGAAGGAAGAATGGAGTAGAGGAGAGAGGAGCTGGGGCTGGAGGCAGAGCGCCAGAAAGCTGTGCTGGGACTTCAGCAGGTGCTCTTTGTCTGTAAAGCTGCTGGATGCACCCAGAGTTTGAAATGTCCCAAATCCCTGGTTGCTTTTGGAAGTGTTGGTGGTAATTTTTAACTGGGGGTGTCATCGCTGTGCCCGTTGCTTGCACGGCATTAGCAGGTTTGGATGTATTTTCTGTCAGGCCCCCTAGAACTGGGCTGGCAGGGATTGGGCTTCAGGTTTGGAAATCAGGATTGATTTCTGATCCCAACAAGGGTCCTGTGTGATGCCCCAGGAGCAGCAGAGCTGGGGTTGGAGCTCTGATTACCGAGTGTGACCTAATGGATAAAGCAGAGCACTTAATTCACGTGGTGCTGTGTGCTGACTTCCCTCTGAAGTGTTGTGGCTGTTGGTTCTGAGCTCCATTTACGTGGTTTGTTTTTTTTTAGACAAACAGCCCAAAGATCAGACATCCCACTTGAAGCAGCAGCAGCTGTCTTCAGCTTCGCCCTTCAGGTGAGACTCTCTGTGAGTTAAACTGGGGTTTTGGTAGGAATTTGTGTGTTCTCTGGCTGCATGAGATACATTCCCGTTTTCCAGGTGAAAGAGGCACCATTCCCTTCAACTTGTAGTTTGATACATGAAAAAAAAAACAAACTATGTAACCTCTTTTTTTTTCTTCTTGTTTTTTCCCCCCCGTACAGGATAATTGTTCTGGATGAGAGTTCTCTATGTGATTAAAATGGATAATGAATAAGTTCTAACCTGTCATCTGCTTACTGCTGTCTGTACAGCCCGTGAATTGGAGGCTTTTTTGGCCACATAAACAGTTGTAAAGCTCAAGACTCCTTTTAGCTGCAGCAGCAAGTACAGAAGAAAATCTGATGTTCTGCGTTATAATACTATTTGTACTGGTTTTATGCCATCACTGCATGCACAGGCAGTATCAATATTGCAGAACTGAACTGTTTTCTCAATATCACATCCCCGTGAACCTGCTACGTGGTGGTTTTTCTCCTGCACGTGCCCATTTTCATAAGCACAATAATTTCCTGCTCTGTTGCATTATGCAGTTTTCGGTGTTGCAAACAACATGATTGTAATTCTGTGGGCTGCTGGTACTGCTCAGACGCTGGAATTTTTTCCATGCTGGGAGCGTGGAGCACTGTTACAGCCCATGTAGTGTGTGTTTTTCCTTGCTCATTAAATTTAACAAGGTAATTTCTTGTTTTCTCTTTACTTAGTGCTTTTGTGATCTAGTGTTGAACTGATTTGACTGATTAAGGGGATTAATTGCTGTGCAAAAAGCTAATGAGGAAAAAAGCAGTGTTTTCCAGAGATTGCAAGCGCAGCAATATGTTCCCTGCCAGCATTAGACAAGAACATGAGAAAATGTGGTTAGTGTTGGGAAGGTACCTGTTGTTTAATTCAACCACGTTTTTGGTAGGGTGGATTAAAAAAAAAAAAATGGATCTAATTGAGCTTTGGATTAAGATCTTGATGAGCACAGCAACTTCATATTTGATAAATATCACTTCATATGTGATAAATACTGTTGACATGCAGGAGGGAGGATTGTCCTTTTCCCTGTCCAACAGACAGAGGGATTTTGGCTGGTTTTGTACATCTGGGTGTGCCACGTTTGCCCCTTCACTCCTGTTTCTGTAAAGAAATGCTCTCCATCTGTAACTGTTTGTTAATTTGGTTTAACAGCACTAATAAAAGTTTCCAAGTTATTGTGCTGCCGTGTCGTTCTTTTTTTTTTTATGGTTTGTTTTGGAGGGGATATTTTTGGGTCTGTTTTGTTGTTTTTTTTTGTTTTTACTTGTTATTAATGATGTTTCCCATCATCAGACCATGACACACAACCAGGGACTGCCAGAGCTGCTCCAGGGAAGGTGCTGCAGACTGGCAGGGGTGGGGGGAGCTTTCCTCAGAAAAGATCAAGAGAAAATAGAAATCTTTCATCCATTTATCATGTCGTGGTAGTGACAGAGCTGGAACAGAAGTGCCAGCAGGGAGGAGACTGGAGTTGGAATTCTGTACCTCGGGATAACAGCAGGGCCAGTGCCCGGGAATGGGGCATTAAAAATACTAAGCAAAGGTTTGAATGTAAACATACAAAACATTTAAATGTAAATTTTAATGTAAGTAAAATCTAAAATGTAAGCACTAATCTGAAATTAAAATCTAAATAGGAAAATATTATGCAGAGGTTTAAAGCTAAATATAGACATACTTAAATATAATTTTAATATAAACTGAAAAATATAAATACTAATATAAAATATAAATATAAGTAGAACAATATTAAGGAAATGTTGAATATTTTCCAACCTGGGCTCATAACCAACAGCAGGTACCCAGTTTCTCTGCTTGGGAGCTCTGTGTGCTGCAGGCAGAAGAACTCTATATTCCTGATAGAAGCTGCTGTAACAAGATCCTGCTCCTCATGGCCCCGGGGCCGAGCAGAGCCTTGTGTTACACTGCAGGAACAGAGGGAAACGATTCGCATGCAAAAGTTAAACGGCAAATTTATTGTGTGATTCTGTCCTTGGTGGCTTGTGACTCACAGCTGAGGGTCGTTCCCTCTCGCTTTGGCGACGTTTTGTTGTGTTTCAGGCTTGCTCAATTAAATAAAAAGTAATTAAAGGCCGTAGGGCTGCAGCAGGGTGGTGGTGGAGGGGGGGGGCACACGTTGCGTTCTTATTTTTGCATGTAATTATTTTGGTCTGCAACACGTGAAATCTCCTCAGCTCCTTGGATTTCTTGTTCTGTTTTATCTGTCGGACCAAATGGTGAGCAGACTGTGAACCATTTCCCTATCGTTTTTTTAATCTTAATGTGGAGAATTTTTATTTCTGTTGGTAGAGAACCTTTCAAGTAGCCCCATAGCCTGTCTGCTCTCCCTTATCGAGGCCAGAGCACAACAGAGGTTTCAGTTTTTCATCTGCTTGTACTTTCCAGATTTGAGTTTAGCATGAATGTAAATCATCCAGATCACAAGAAGCATGGGCACGAAAGCTGTAATTAACAGAAACAATTAAACAAGGACCAGTGCAAGACAGCAGAGAAGATCAGAGGGGCCCATCTAATGCTGCTTTTCAGCTTCCCAGGGAATGAAAGGCCAATTAATTAAATTAAAACAGTGATATTGAGCTGTTCTAATTCCTCTCTGAGCCGCTCACGTGCAAGCTGAGCTGTTCTGCACGTAGGAAAGCGAGTGAAGTTGTGTGAGACACAGGGGAGGGGATGAGGATGGATATCCTGTCTCCCTGCCCTGGCAAGTCAGAGTCATGGAATGGTTTGGGTTGAAAGGGACCATAAAGATCACTGAGTTCCAACCCCCTGCCGTGGGCAGGGACACCCTCCACTAGACCAGGTTGCTGCAGGCCCAGTGCAGCTTGTTTTCACTCCTTTGTTTGACTGGTTTGGGGATTTTTGTTTTGCTCTTGGTTTGGAGCAGACCATCTCAGCTGGAGGGAAAAAACCCCTTAAGTCTCCCAGATCTCATCATCATCCGTGGCAGTGCAAATTGCTGGCCTGCCTGTCTGTGACGGGCTGTGGGCTGCATGTTAGTGAGGCAATTTAGCGAGGTGATGAACAACTTGGAGCAGTTGCTTCCCTCTGACTCCTTTGTGGCTTTGCTGCATCGGCAGAAGCTGTGGGAGAGGGTGGGAGGAGGAGGGAACGTGCTTGGGGATCATCCCTGTGCACGATGATAGAAACAGAATCACGGAGGGGAGAGCCTTCGAATCCTGTGACTGTGGATCATCTCATTTTGAAAGCAGTTCACTTGTTCAGGAGCAAAAATTTGAAAGACAATTAACTCTGAAGGCAGGCAGGGATTTGTTTTTTTTTTAAAAAAAAAAAAAACAGAGGAATTGGGTAAAACTGAGTTTCAGAGGTTTGCTGTCTGCAGAATTGTCTTTAGAAGCTTTTTCCCTGGGCTCCTGAATCATGGAATCTGCCTCGCAAACCAGAAGTGTGATTGTCTAGATAAACACTGTGTTTTGAGATTCAAGATCAGGTGTGAAGCTGCAGAGCCCCACAGGTATTTTTTTATTTTATTTTATTTTATTTTATTTTATTTTATTCCTGCAGGCTTTGGCATCTTTTGTTTGCTGTCGATGGGCAGCGATGCCTCTGTTGTGCCTTGACCTCGGGGCCTTGTTACAACCCTATTTTCACCCTCCCTGGGAAATCAGTGGATTTAAGACCTTTCCTTATTGCCTTAAACATATTTTTAAAAATACTTTTGTGGTTTTGAGCTGATTTTTTTCTTGCTCTCTGTTATGGTCGTGTATGTGGCACCTGCCACGAGAGACGTGCCAGGAGGGGATGTGTTTTCTGTCAAACTCCATCAGCCGGTAGAACAGATGCCTCTGGACTGGTTAGTGTTCATTAATGTTTATTAACACAGTCTGCACTTAAAACGTGCCTGCTGGATTTGTGCCAGATTTCCAGCACGACCTTGAACTTCACAGCGAGGTGGGGCAGTGCAAACAGCACTTGTTCTGTTTGGGATTGGGGAACGTGCAGCTCCGTCCTCAGACCCCTTTGGATGCGACATCACAGCCAGACCGTGTGGGCCAAACAGCAGCTTTTGGGATGTTTTACATGGAGGAAAATAATACTCTGTATTTTGGGTTGGGTTTTTCTTTTTTGTTGTTCTTGAAAGGCTCATAATTGCTCGAGGTGAGGGGCTGGAAGGGGAGGGTGAAATAAAAGTGCAGTTTGCCCCACGACAGGCTGGCTCCTCTCCCGCACGGAGACACTCACGGCTTTCTTTGGAGAACCCTGTGGGCTGCTGGGGACTTGAACCTCTGAGAGCCCCCCCTCAGCTCCAGCACTAAGCCCGCTCTGTGCCCGTGCTGCAGCAGCTGGGTGGGTCAGGCAGAGCCTGGAGCTGGTGCTGGTGCAGGATCACCTCAGACGGGGTGAGACGGCGTCACCTTATTCTGCAGCCCCTCTGGGTGAGGACCGGGGGCAGCTGGAGAGGTTTTCCCCGTCCCCCGGGGGTGGTGACCACAGCACACCATTTGCAGCAGGCAGCTCTGAAACTGGGCAGGGGAGGGGTGGGTTACAGGTGATGGCAGAAAGCTGGTGTCACCTCTGAGGAGTGGGACTCTGGTTATATTTTGGGTGAGATCTCTATTCCCAGCCCCACTCTTTTTTAGTTTATTGCCAGTAAAAGTTTCATTTTGTTTGCTTTATGCCTTCAATGAGCTGCTTGTGATCTAACATTAAGTTGCCTGACCCCATAAAATCATGGAAGTGGAAAATGAGCTCTTGTTTGGGCTTGCAGGCTGCTCACTCCCTTTCCATTTATTCCCCAAAACCTCGCTGCTTATCTGGGATCGAGCCTGTGACTGTGCTCCCAGATAGGACACAAGATTCCTCCATGTTTTACCAGCCCATTAAGTTGTTCTCCAGAAGCCCCAGCGAGGCTGTGGTTTGTTGGCTGATGCCTCCCTCTCTCACCTGTTTGTTCATGAAGACATAAATGATTGGATTGTAAACCGTGGCGGTCTTGGAGAAGTAGGAGGGCAGAGATGCCAGAGCTGGCTGGATGGTGATGTCTTTGTTGGTGGCCACCACCAGTGCAAACGTGCTGTAGGGCAGCCAGCAGATGAGAAAGGCCATCACCATCGCCACCACCATCCGGGTCACCTCCCGCTCCGCCTGCTGCGTTGTGTCCGACTCCTGCTGCTGCGCCGCAGCCTGCGGGGGGGGGGAGTGAGTTTGGAAGAGAGAGAGATGCCTGTGAGCAACTTGCAGCAGCATTTCCATCCCTTGGGTGCCCCCGTGTCAGTGCCAGGAGGTGTCAGCTCCACCGAGTGCCACAAAAACCTGCTTTGCGAGCAGAAGGCCGTGAGCTCACCTGTGCCCGCCGAACTTACCGCGCGCAGGGTCAGCAGCAGGTTGGTGTAGGAGAAGAGGATCAGGCTGAGGGGCATCACAAAGCAGGTGACAAACAAGGCCAGGATGTAGCTGTTGTTGTTGCTGCCGCCCGTGTACCAGTTGGGCCCACAGGAGGTTCTCAGACCTGGAACAATGTTTGGAAACAAGCCTAAACCAACAATGGGTTTGGAGAGGGGCTCAGTAATGGGCTCTGAAACAGCCAGCGCTGTCCCCTGCTTAGCAGTGACACCCAAGCACCTCTCATTTTCCTGGAGATCAGCCCCTACAGAAGGAGGTTTTGGCTGGCTGCATGCTGGCTGCAGCCAGAGCAGGTCCTGCAGTGGGCACCTTCCAAAGAACAACCTCCCAGGGAGGATTATTGAGCAGCAGGAGATACTAACACTTTGAATTCCAGCACAGGCACTCTCCAGCTATTCTGTGCTTCAAAAGCATATAAAAGATGACTCAGTGGAGTCTGATGCCCCCCTCCGCTACCTTCAGGCACGTAGCTGCTCCAGCCCAGGAGCGGTGGGGTTGTCCAGAGCAGTGACCAGCTCCAGGTGAAGGCACAGCCGCTGACGGCGTGTCGGTGCTTGAACCGAAAGTCTCCCAGGGGTCTGCAGACCACAACGTACCTCTCGAGGGCCAGGATGGCCAGGGACCACAGCCCCACAATGCCTGGGGGGAGAAGGAGGGGTTATGTCTTAGGGACAGGCTCTGCTGCCCACGCCAGAATGTGGCAGATGATGATTTAAAGCTGTGCAGGCAAATACGGTTTTAACAAGAATTCGGATGTTTTTCTTAACAGCAGGGAGAGCTGTGAGGATATTTGGCCCTTAAAGATGAAGTTGGCAATGGGTGTCTGTGACGCCTTGGGGTTGCAAACACAGTTTCTCCACAGGAGTGCCCTTGACAAAAGGTTTTGTGCAGTTTCGTGTCCCTGGTGCAGCCTCACCCACAGGTGTGCTGACACATCAGCCAGCACGCACAAAAAACACACCAAGCAGAGGTTCCTCATGTGCCCAAGTGGCATTTCCCTCTCCATGAGGACCAAGACAGAGCATATGGTGACCTGGCACAGCCAACCATCTACCTGACCCTTCCCCGCGCTAAAGAAGAGCTGAAGGACGCGAGTTTCACCACATGAAAACGCTGACTTTCGGAGATGGGAAAGCTGGCGAAACATTCCCAAAGCTCTTTCGCTCAAGACAAAGGCACCAAGGCAGGTCTCCAGGTCCCTGTCCTTACCTGTGAGGGAGACCATGAAGCCCTCCAGCTCACACAGGTGTTTGCCGAACACGAAGAAGCCGCTGATGTTGTTGGAGAGGCTGACGGAGCTGCCGCAGAGCGTCACCAGCAGGTTGGCCACCGCCAGGTTCACCAGGATGTAGTTCAGGGGCGACCGGAGCTTCTTGTACCTGATGGAAACCACGATGACCAGGCCGTTCACGACCGAGGCCGAGACCACGACGAGGCCCATCAGCACAGCCACCGACAGGTACATGGCCCGTGGGGCCTGGTGGGGCCACTGGGGGCCATCAAAAGGCCCCGGGGTCCCGTTATTCGGGGGCTCCTGCGAGCTGTCGGAGGAGTACATGGGGCTTCTGGAGCTCCACCTGGTGCAGGTGAACCTCCCCAAAAGCACAGCCTCTTTATAGAGCAGGAGGGGCTGACGTGCCCCAGAGCAGCTTTGCATTCAAAATACTTTAAGCTTTATTTTAATCTGAGGGGTTTGTGCCCCCGCCCCTCCCCGTTTTATAATCAGCTCTTTATTCCGGAGGGGATAAAGACTGACTTAAACAAAAATCTGATGACTGAACAGAGCATCATTTAATTGAGTAAATATTTTTTTCCTTGTGCTTTCCAGCTGTCTTTTCCTGTAAGTGTGACCCCTGCCCAGCCTTGGCACCTGGGACTGGCTGTAATTCCCTGTGCCCTGGGGTTGTTGGGCTGCAGGCTACTATTTACATATACACACATAAATATATAAAAATGTACTATATATACTACATTGTATTTTCTTTCTCTCCATAGATATATTTATTTACTTATATATGCATTTATACACATAGTGTATATATACTACATTGGGTCAAGCAGCCCCCAAAGCTCTGGTTTAAAACCATCTCCTGCTCCTCAAATCCTTTCCAGACCCTAAATTCAAAAGCTGCACCACCAGCATCAACCTTTTTTCTTTTTTTTTTTTTTTTTTTTTAACCTTTTTATTTTCGGTTCTCATTATAAATATTAACAAATCTGACAAAAAGTACTACACGGATAGGTAATACTGAAATACAAAAGTCTTTCAGGATGCAGGTAAGGACGGTTTCTGCAGCCTTCACATGGTAGCAAAACATTGGTATCAAACATTTCACGAGGCCTGGCATGACAACCACCAACTCTGCATGCAGCTGGGACGGACAGACGGATGGAGTGCCCGCTTAGAAAAGACTGGGATACAAAGTGAAGGAACCCACACACACACATGTCCTACTCCACCTCAGGCATAAACCAGTTTCATAGCAAGATAGGCCAGAACAAATGATGGTTCAAAAGGAACTTTGCAAGAAAAAGGGAGGCACGGCCAACCTGGTGCTCCTGGAGCTTCCCTGGAAGCTCAGACCCAAACCAGGTTTTAAGGTGCTGGACCAGAAAGGATTACTGGGAACATCCGACTTGACACGCTGTCAGCATTCAAATAAAATCCATGCATATCTGTAGAATGCATTACAAATATTAAGTTATTAAAAAAACCCCTAGGAAGCTTGGTTTCTTTTATTCCCCCCCCCCCCCATATCAAACAAGGTGTAACACGATCGTCACTTTGAAAAGTAAACGGAGGTTTCCAGAGATCCCATTGTTTTCCAAGAAAAAAAGAAGTCAGCAACACGCTCATCTGCATGCACAGGGCTCGGAAGCTGAAGGTAATTGAGACCTGTGGGGAAAGAGCAGCTCTTCCTAAGAAATCGTGGTTGAAAGGCTTCGAAAATTTTGGGAAACGTGCAGCATTTCATAGGAAGTTTTTGCTCATCCCTCTGGACGTCCAGCGGGATGAGGATGCAGAGGCAGGCCAAGGTGGATCACAGAGGAGGATTATTACTATTATTATAATATTATTATATTATTACTGTGCCATACACAGCAGTTCGGTTTGGATGCTGTTTGAGGCAGAAAATGGGCCAACCTGACAGCTGTGCCAGAGCCGAGCATCTCCACAAGCATCATTCCAGCTCAGCCCCGAGGCTCAGCGCCTTCACTGGGTTTTATTTAATGGCACGAATTGGAAAAGGATGAATAAGGGAGAAATGATAGGAAAAATTTAGCCTGAAAACTGGCTTTGCTGGAAAAATAGCTGTGCTGCCGCGCGGCTCCGGGCGGGAAGGCATGGTTTCACCAGGAGAGCTCCCCGATCCTGGGGAGCAGGGACAGCCAGGGGGTTTCACCCAGCCTTTTATTTTGCCTCCCAAATGTGAGGCTGCCCGAGCCCGAGAGGAAAACCGTGGTCTGCACAGCTGACAGTGCTGACTTCACATGAGTTATTATCGGAGAGGACGAGCACAACACTCCTGGAAGAACAACGAACGCCCTGTCCAGGTTATCAGGGACACAATCATTCCAACAGAGGAGATTTAAATGCATAAAAGACATTTGTTTAGGCCCAAAACCACAGAGACTTGACAAACCACCAGGGATATGGCACGATTTCGCCTCGAGAAAAAACAGTTCCAGGTTTTAGTGACGCCTTTTGCCGACGCCGGACACACGGACGCAGACGGACGCATTCATTTTTGCCACTGAACTGCAAGGCAGCGAGAAGGTAACTCGGTACAGCCGGGATTGGGAGAAGGAGCCAGACTGCAGAGCATGCAGGCGTGAGGTGGCCACGTGTGTGTGCACACGTGTGTGTGTGTGTGTGTGTGCACGTGCATGCTCGTGGGCGGGGGCTGTGAGCGTGTCAGGGTGCCGAGCGGCGTTTCGGACGAGCCTTGGGAGCCGGGACGGGCTGAGCGGAGCCAAGCGCCGCTGCCATCTCCCCCGGGAAGGGTTTCCCTTGCAGCCAGGCCGGGCCGTGGGGTGTCCCGCTCTGCCGGCCGCCCCCGGTGCCGCGATCCCCCCGTATCCAAAGCCGTAAAGGAGAGGAGTCCAAAGGCCGTGGCGGAGCCGTGGCCGCCCGGGAGCGGCCCCGTCGGAGCTCAGTCGCTGAGGACGGCGCCCGGCAGCTCGTTCGTTAGCGTGTGCCAGCGCTCGATCTTCTTGTCCTTGTTCTTCAGGCAGTCGAACCAGTGCTTCAGCCGCTCGCCTTTGGCATTAATTCCTAACACCACTCCGCCTTGGGAGAGAGACAGAGACGGGGAGAGGTGAGGCGGGAGCATCAGCTCTGTGAGGGATGCAGGGGATGCCCAGAGGATGCTGGAGGATGCAGGATGGAGCCAGGGCACGCATCATCCTCGCAGCATCCGATGCCACGACCTGATGTGACACAAAGGCAACTGTAGCCCTTCCCCGCCCCCCTCGTGGCTGGGAGCTGGGCCCTGTCCCAAGCAGCTTGTTCCTGTGCCAAGGGCTCACTGCAGTTGCAGCAGCTGTCAGAGATACCGGGCACTTGTTAGTGATAAATCACAGTGACCAGGAGCAAAATCACAACAAGCCCAGATACCCAATAGAGATAAAAGAAACCTCACTGTTAAACCTGTTTTTCTGTTCAGAGGAAAAGATCTGAAAACAGAAAAGGTGAGGGAGATGCATCTTCTGCCTGCTCAGGTGCTCCTTGCATGGGGGATTGTCCACGTGGAAGAGGAGGCTCAGGTACAGGACAGGGATAAAAGCAGAACCAAAACCCAGCAAGAATGCATGTGGGGATGGAGAAGTGCAGAAGAGCAGCAGATGAAAAAATAAGAGGCACAGACAGTGAAGCGAAATAAAAAAGATACCTTCTGGGGTGCCCCACTCACCTATGAAATCGTTTGATTTCCCGATATCATAGTCCCACACGGTGATTTCCAAGGTCTTTTTTGCCAGGTCGCCGTGCTTTATCTCATAGCAAAACTCCTGGGGGGGAGCGGAGACAGCGCAGGATGAAACAGGAGCTGGGGCTGCCCATCCTCCTCCTCGGGCTGCTGCCCTTTGCCACCCACAAGGAACCCAACCCCGATCCCCCACACAGTGACTAAGGTGTTGCTTCTATCTCTTAAGTCTGAGGACCGAGAACAGCCCCTCTTTGAGAACCATAACCATCCTAAACCCACCTCGTTGAACTCGGGGTTCAGTGTTTTCTTCTTCACTGCCGTCTTGTGCTTTGATTTCTTGTCCTCATCTGGTTTCAAGTATCTGCAATGAGACCAAGGCAGCCACATCACACTTGGGTGCTGACGAGGGCACCTGGTGGGACCAGATCCCAGTGGAGGCAGGATGAGATGGGCAACTGGGTCCCATGAACCTGTGGCTCTCTTTCCCCTGCTGAAACGTTGGGAATGCCTGGGAGGAGGCAGCATTTGCCGACCTTAGCACAAGCAAGTTGCTGGTTGCAGGGAGCACTGATTATCCCATCTCCAGTCCCTAGGGGACACTGGCACTGCACACACGCTCCCAGCTCCCAAAACCAATCACTCCCCGCCCCAGTCCCAGTCCAGACTTGGGACTCTGCTGCTGGTCTGCTCATCCAGAGTCTCTCCAGGAGACAGGAAGAACATACGGTGTGGAAAAGAGAGCAGGAGTGGCAACTGCAGCTTCAGGCACCACTGTTCCCTGTGGATATTCTGCAGCACAGCAGCAGGGCTGGAGAGCAAACAAGATTAAAGTGTCATCAAGCAGAGAGGGCACCTGAAATCTGGGCCAGACCAGAGTCAAACCATCATCATTTTGTGCTGGTGCTGCGCCTTTAAGTATCAATTCTGCCTCCTTGTTACACTTTCCAGATCTTGCTCATAATTAAAAAATTAGGGCTTGTACTGAGAAGCATCACTTCTCTATCTGCTCTAATTCCAGCCCTGCAGATTCAGTCTCCTGTGAATGGCACCCAAAACCAGCTGGGTACAACAATGGGAATTGTGTTGCTCGTGGGCATTTAAAAAAGCAAGAGGGCATTTCTATACAAACACCTCCACCCTTAAAGAACGATTAAATAGGAAGGTCAAAGTGTCCTGCTGATTAATTCCATTACTGGGCTCCCAGGCGTGGTTTATCCCAGTAGTTCTGCCTTAAATAGAGTCCCTATTAGACACTATTAGAGTTTGGGTGAGTGCTGTGGGAACAGGGATGTGGGATGGGCACAGAGAAGATTGCTGGTCCTTCCATGCCATGGTCACCCCTTCTTTGCAGAGTGAATGTGAAAAATACCATCCCCCTCAAAAAAAACAGGAGCTGCAGCAATCAGGAGCTTTACACCAGCCTGGCTGAGGCCTTCACCTTCCTCAGCATCTCTGGAAAGCCCCTGGGTGACACCTGAATCACCTGGGTTAGGCTGAGTCAGCAGCTCATTGCAGTCATTTGAGTGACTGCACTTAATATCGCTGGTGCTTTCAAAAGGAAGGTGCTCCCAGTCATTTACATTGGGAAGTGTCAGCGGGACCTGTAAATGTGCCCTCAGCTCTGTTAACAGGGCCCTGGAGCAGCGGGAGCCCCGGGTTGCCATTAAAGTGCTGTCTGACCTAATTACACGCACGTTGTAATTAGAGCTTTTCCCAAGTGCAGGGTGGTGGCCAGGAGCTGGGCTCTGAGCTGGGCTGGGAATCTCCTCTCCCTTGGGACCTGGGGAAGGGGGTGATTACCTGCCCATCCCCTGGGGCTGGAATGGGGAGATGCCTGTGCCCTAACCCATCAGCAAAACCCGACCGTACCCGCCTGCTTTGGGCCACCGACTCTGTCCCCAGGGCCACATCCCTGCCTCAGACCCTCTCTCAGGGCAGAGCTGCTCCTGGCAGTGAGCGCCACAGCCACCAGCAGGGATGGATGCCCCTGATGGCACAGGCTGGGCACAGCCACACACCACCAGGCAGCTCCTGCGCCCGCCTCACCTGGCAGCTCTGCAAAATAATTGCCAAGGGAACAGCAACGCTCCGGGCAAACGCAGGCTGCTGCCGTGGCGCCCTCATTTGCATCTCCTAATGAGATCAATTAATTTCCACTGCAGGGAGAGGCGGGAGGGGACAGCACAGCTCGTGGCCGTGCCTCACCTGGCGCGGGGCAGGACTCACGTTTTGACGTAGGGGTCGGAGTAGCCGTTGGCATCCATGGCAGCCAGGTGGGCGCAGCGGATGATGCCCACCAGGAGCGCCTGCTTCTGGGAGCTGTACTTGAGGGAGATGAGGATCCGGCCACGCTCCTCCAGAGACTTGTCCTCTGTTTTATCTATCTGCAGGAGGGAATGCAGCCGGTCCGGGAGCTGTTCCGCGGCCGGACGCCCCCCGTCCCCAGCACAAGGGGTGCTCCCACAGTCCCACGTGCAAGCTGCTGCTACATCCATGGTCCCACGGTGGGGACGTGGCTTCGAACCTCCCACTCACCGGCAGCTGCTTCTCCAGGCAGATGTTGAAGTTTTTGGTCTGGTTGGGCTTCAGTTTCTTCAGCGGGATCCGCGTCTCCCCAATGAACTCGTTGTGGCGGAACTTGTCCTCGTCACAGACCGAGATCCTGCAACAGGCACGGGGTGAGCAGGGACGCTGGGGAGAGGGGAAAGGCTGCCCCATTGTACTGCAGGTCACCCCAGAGTGGGGGCGAGGTCACTCTTTCCCAGCTCATTGACTGGGCATCTCCTCCTCAGGCAGCTGGAGGGCATTCAAGTGCTGCCACAGCCTGCCCAGGGCAGCTCCTGGTGAGAGTCGGTATCTAACACGGGTCCCAGCCCAGGCACTGCTGGAAAACCAACCTCAAACATCCCAGTGGCTCTTCCATAAAACATCAAAGTCACTGGTGACTAAAGTAAAACTACTGAGCTGCCACCAGCCCAGCTGCATTTTGCCTGGCCGTGGAGGCTCCTCCTCAAAACCACCCTCAGACTGTGCCACCGGGAGAAGTGTCGCTCCCACAGAGCTCCCTCCCTCCCACCCGAGGGGCTCGGGCACCGCTCAGAGCGTGGCAGCTCTTGGGGTGACCCTGGCTGCCAGTCTGGGGCACAGAGTGGATCTGCCACCTCCCCTCCCACCATGCAGACAAGCCCATGAAGGATTTACAGCCCCAGCGGGTGGAAAGCATCACACCTGAGCCAGGAGCAGCTCTCCCAGCCCCAGCGGGGTCCCGGGATGCATCCCCGTGACGGCAGCGGAGGGCAGTGACGGTGGAGCTGAGCCAAAAGGCTCTTTTCCATGAGAAAGCTATAAATGCCTTTCCCTGAGCTGGCAGCTAATGAGTCATTTCTCTGCTGCTTCCCAGCCCACTCTGGGCGTCAGGAGAGACGATAGAAGAGCAAAGTTAGTGCTTGCAGGGAGCCTCTGCTCCCTGCTCCTGAAATCCCAGAGAGGCCAGGAGGGTGGTGGCTGCCTTGAGGGACCAGCTGTTCCCCAGCAGTGCTGTCTGGACATGGTGACAGGGAAAGCCATCCCATCCCCCTCCAAATGGAGCATCCAGCATCCTGCATCCTCATTGGAGCCACGCAGGGAGCGGCTGGGCTCCCTGCCCATAAAGGAAAGGCATTTCCCTTCCCTTACATTCTCTGCTTTCTCCTTTTTAAAAAAATATTCCTACAGTATCTTCTCATCCTTTCTCTACGTGCTTTTCTTCTCTTTCACCCACTCCTGCTGATGTCCATTTCCCTCTGCCTCCAGGGACAACATGGGGAGGGGGAAAAAGTAATTAAAGAGAAATAGTGTGCTGTGATCCCACCTGAGAGTAACTTACTGCACACCACACCTCCAGCCTGCTCAGCATCTGGATGGCATTTCCATGGATGAGTTATCTATACATGGCTTATCTGTGGATTGTTTATGCATGGATGGTTTGTCCATGGATGGTTTACCTGTGGATAGTTTAGCGGCTTATCTACAGATAGTTTGACCACCTTCATGCTCACAAGTGAATAACAAGGAAGCAAGGAAGCCATGGGATGTCTCAGTGGCATGGCACAAAGATTAGGGAGCAGCAGAGCAAAGGGGTTTGGAAAAAAAAAAAAATGGAAGTGGGAAGACAGGGAATGCTGCTCTCCAGAAAACCATAGCTGGATGCAGTGTTACTATAGATACCCACGAATAAAACCCCCCACTGCAATAATAAAACCCTCAAAGAGGATCTCAAATGCAGGCACAATATTCCCAGTTTCCCTTCCTCCTCTTGCTTTTCTTTTAAAGAACAAAACTGACACAGGAGCAGGAGCAGCAGCTCCGGAGATGACACTTGCCGGGTGTGTGTCCGTCTGGGCAAAGCTGGGGAGGGAAGGGGAGGGCAGGGATGGGAAGGTTGGTCTGGAGAGAAGGGGACAGAAGGGAACGGGGAGGGACAGGAGGGGACATGGCCTCACAGGGAGCTGACAGCCCAGGGAATGTTTGTACACCCAGCAATCACAGAGTGGTGCTGGCTCCCAGGAACTCAGGGAAACGGGATTTGGGATGGTTTTCCCTCCTAAAAAATGTGAGTAGCAAGATCTTGTCCTGACAAGGTCTAAGTACACCCCAGAAGCACAACAAGATCCTGCTTGCTGTGAAGCCCCAGGCACATCCAGGACGGGCAGAAAACCAGGAAGGAAACACATGGAAAACTTCCGTGGTGGTGGCAGGGAGAGCATCTCCAGAGTCACACTGGGAGAGGCCACAGAGCCCCACCAGAATCACACTGGGAGAGGCCACAGAGCCCCACCAAGCCTTGTTTCACTGCCCACAGGATCACATCTGTGTGCAGTGCCCAGAGGGGTTCAGTCAGGGTTTCATACCAGCCCTCCCAGTGCCTCACTCAGTCCCCAATCCCAACCCCTCTGTCTGGCTGCAGTTTATCCCCACTGGGATGGTATTTTTAGCTCAGGCAGGCTGGCAGTGCCCTGGTCCATCAGTGAAGGCAGGAGCAGTGAGTCAGATGAGCAGGCAGCTCCAGCCCCGGCCCTCCCTTTGGAAAACGGCATAATGCAATTACGCCAGCTTGAATTTTATTACGAGAAATCGATGTGATGGAATTTTTATGCCTTGGGTTAGAAAATCAGCTCCATGACAAACAGCACGGGACGCCTCCAGCAGCCTCGTTCACCTGCCATCCCGAGCTTGTAAGTCGAGCAACACCCATCCCTCGTCTCTCCCTACGAATCCCAATCCCTCCAGCTCAGCCTTTGGTTTGGTATCTTCACTGCGGGGCCCTGATCTTCAAGTTAAGGGCTGTGAAAACCACCTTGGAAGAAAACTAAGCAGCAAATGAACAATCACTGCTCATTAAACTTATTCTGCCTCCTACTCAGCCCGGGCTCCTGGGTTACAGCCCTGACTCACCGCGCAGCTCCAGCAGCCCCGCTCCGCTGACTCACGGCTTCTGCTCTCACACACATTCCTCTGGCCTCTTTCCCAGTGTGGAAAGGGGAAATGGGGGTCAACCAGGACCCTTTTCCACAGCACACACGCACACAATAGGCAGCAGAGCATCCTCTGTGCCCAAGATCCCTTATGGTCCCTATAGCAACTTGGCTCTCGATGAGGAGCGGAGTGCAGGTGATGCTGGCTTGGCGTAAGGACAGGCAACACCAGGCAAGGAGGGAAAACAGCAAAAGTCTGCACCTGGGAACTGTCCAGCTCTCCGAAAAACAAAAGGAGGATTCAGTGCTGGGCTCCATCACAAAATGCCTCGAAGTGTGAGAGCAGAAACCACAGAGAAGTGAGACACAATTACAAGGGCACCTGCAGTTCTGATCAAACCCCATTCAGCACTTCCAGAGCAAAGCGATTCAGGACCCCAAACCTCCAAGCGTCTTCACTACGCCTATTAGACCTGATCAAATACTATTTTCTGAATAATATATTTAATGAGTCACGATGTTTGTCAAACACATGATTAAACAAAGAATTCCTGGCATTCGTGGGCTAGCTGAGTATCATATGAATAATGCATCGCTTCGCCAATATATCTGGATAAGAATAATTGTATCCAATATCTGGCCAGCTCTGGTATTTATTATGGATACAATTTATTTGTTGCATATTACATGTATTATTTAAATGTAGGCGATTGTATTCTGCCTATTCCAATTTCCCCTGCAGTGTTTCTCTGCCTCCCCCTGACACGCACCTTGGCTTCCCACCACCGGTCAGAGCTTCCAAAGTGCTGCCACGCGGTCATGCCTGGAGCCCAGATGGGAGTGGGGACTGTGGGGTGGGATTTTCCCTCTCAGTGCTGCCAGGGAACCTGCCCCCAAGCCCATCCATCTGTGCACTCGGAGTCCAGCGCCTTTCACATGGCGGTGAACCTCCTTTCTCCCAGGCTGGTGGGTGGTTTCATCCCTGTTAAGCCTTGGGCTAGACTCAGGGATATTTAATTCAATGAATGGATGAGACCTTTCGAGATCCTCCCACCTGCTGTGCTTCATGAAATCCAAAGTATCTGGTGTTATTTGAGGGGGTTGATTCATTAACAAAATCCCGCTTGCCAGCGCAATCAGCTGGGCTGCCTTCACCTCTCCTTCACCCTGGGGGTGGCCCTGCTTGGGGAGGTGAACCCTGGTGGCTCTCGGGGTCTGTCACTACAAAGCCACTTGACCAGTTTGGACAAGGGGGCTCAGGAAAGAAGGGACCCATCACTCAGCTCTCCAGGATGTCCCTATTCCAGCTGCTCCAGCAAATGCCACTCATCCCCTTGAAGAGAGCTGTAGGCTCTGGCAGAGTGCCCCATTCCAGCACCACCCCACCAATCCACGCTGGACACGTCCCCACCAGAAGCCCAGGTGGGCAGGAAAGATTTCTGGGTGCTTTTCCAGCTCTGTAGGCAGCGGGGAGGCAAAGGCTGGCGGCAGCTTTGATCTCCACCCATTATTTTCACATTAAAGAGACTTTGCGATCCGCATTCCCTGCCCCTCCCTGGATCTCAGCACCAGGGAGGCTCCCGGGGAACGGTCACAGCCCAGACCGAGGGGAGCATCACTCATGCTCTTTCAAGTACCACCAGCTGCCTGGCAGGAGCCTCGCCTGATTAGCACAGGGAAAACCAGCGTCCTCAGCGCTTTGAAGTTGGCTCTTCCTGACGAAAAAATTCTTCCCTGGGAGGGTGGGGAGGCCCTGGCAGAGGTTGGGCAGAGGAGCTGTGGCTGCCCCATCCCTGGAAGTGTCCAAGGCCAGGTTGGAAGGGGCTTGGAGCAACCTGGGACAGTGGGAGGTGTCCCTGCCCATGGCAGGGGGGTGGAACAAGATGAGCTTTAAAGTGCCTTCCAGTGCAAGCCATTCTGTGACCACAGACCCTTCCCCAGGGAGAAGCAGCTCCCAGGGCCCTGAAAAGGTGGGGGTTGAGCCCTCCTGCTCCCTGCTGCCTGCCAGCAAATAACTCAGCCGGGCATCTCCCTACAAACTGATTTCCACGCTTGAGGAGGCTGAAAACTTCAAAGCCTGGAGTGAAAAAATACCCACCAATAATAATAACAAACCAGAGGCTTTCCAGCCCCATCAGCCTGCAGCACTTCCAGCATGACTAATGTTTTCCAAGTGAAATAATAATCCATGGCGCTGAATTTCCCATCTCTATGCACATTGCAGACAACAGGTGGGCTCTGCCCCGGTTCACCTCTGAGCAGGACCTTTTATAAGGCAGCTTTGAGCTCCTGTCATGGGGAAAATCACAAACTCCCAGGGCACCTGCAAATGAGGAGGGTGGGATTCCAGCCACGGAGCTGGCAAAGCCCTGAGTCCTTGGAGCAGGATGCAAAATCCTCCTTTGTTTGACAGCAGATCTTCCAGCAAATCCTGCAGCGCAGTCCCAGATCAGCGCAGTGATGGAGCAGCTGAGGCTGCCCAGAATCCTCCCCCCACCGCCCCGAGCAGGATCTGTCATCAGGATCAGGATCATTCCCTGCCCTCACCCAGGTGGGACAGAGGCCAAGACTTAAAAATCTTTGCATTCACAGGAGTCTGCTCCCTGCAGAGCATCATTTCCAATCTCTCCCCATCCCACCACTCCACCCCTGCCCACTTCTAGCCCCACACAACCTCTCCCAGCCCCTGGGAGATGCTTCCAGGAATACACAGAGACTGAACCAAACCAATAGAGTAGAATAAATACAAATAGCATAAATACAAATACTCTTTGTTTAGTTTGACAGTAATTCACAGATGCCTCCAGCTCTCTTCCAAAAAGCTCAGCCTCGAAAGGGCCCTAGAACTCGCCTGGGGAGATTTTCTCAGCAAGACAAGACCACAGAGCCTTAACATGTGCCCGTGAGAGCTGGGCACGAAGAGGTTAAACCCAAACACCATCACCTCTGCAGGCAGGAGCCAGCCAGTGAGTTATGAAGTTAATGACAAAGCAGGAACATGCCCCTCACTGGTTATTCCAGCCCAGGCTGCCTGTAAATCACGTGCTGGTCACCGCGGGGGTGATGGATATGTGCAGGGCACACGCACAGGTTTTGGCTTTGGTGGGTGAGAACTCTGCCCTGCTCTGCTGTGAGCAGCGCCAGGACTCTCCTGTGGGGCAGGGCCATGTCCCCCCAGCACTGGGCTCAGCACCCCCTCGCCCCCCGGGCCCTACCGCAGGGTCTTGCGGATCATGTCCTCGTCGGTGATGCCGTAGTAGGTGAGCGTCTCGTTCCAGGTGGGGTTCAAAGTGTTGCGCAGCGTTTTGGTTCTCAGCTTATTCGCCTGGAAGAGCAAAGGAGGTTGTGGTCAGTGGGAAGCAGCCCCAGGAGGTCATTTGGGATGGGAGTGGAGAGAAAAGGAAGCGCAGTTTGGAAATGAAGGGGCAACGGGTGCTGTCACCCTTCTGCCCCGAGCACTGTAACCTGGCCAGTCCTCCATGGGGTGGCCAAGTCCACCCTGACTGCAGCAATAACCAGAGGGGCAGAGACACAGCAACTCACTGATTTGCAAAGCAATCCAACCCCACATCCCGCACCCTGGAAACAGCCAGCAAAATGGGAACCTTGGCAGAGCGCAGAGCGGGGACGGGCATTTCATTTATGCAGTAGGAGAGAGCGAGAGAGAGGGGAAAGAAAAAAAAAGCCTTTTCAGGTTCATTAAAAAATACCAATTTGCTGTTCTGGCTGTTTGTTTGCATTCCCACTCCCAGCACAGCTCCCGATCCTGCCTGACTCAAAATAACTTCCTTGATACGCGTTTTGTCAGCACCAGCAACTCCTTCCAGCGCCGCAGCTCTGCAGAGTGGGAGGACGGGGACAGCAGGGCTTGTGTTCCTGGCATTGGTGGGGCATCCTTGCACACACCCACTCCCCAGCTCAGGGAACAATAATCTGCTTACTCCCTGAGATCCTTGTTTCTGCTGGGACAGGGGGAGAGCAGGAGCAAAGGCCTGAGGCTGCAGATGGGGCTTCCTCACCAGCCCCCAGCCTGGCACAGCCTGGCAGAGCAGCAATTTTCCCTCTAATTAGGTGTCAGACAGCTCAATCCCTGCCTCAGCTGCTGCTGGGTGTAAGGAACCCTCAGGACATCAACACCTCGTCTCGTGGGTCTTTATGGGAAGCTGCTACATTCCCCACGTGGGGTTCAGCAGCCCTGAGCTAAATGTGAGCAGGATGCAAAGCACGGGGGGAAGAAGAGAACTCACTCTTGCAGCATGAGGGGGGTCACTTTGCTGACCTGTCCTTCCCACACCAAAAGCACCCCGAACACACAACCTCTTCCAGATCAGCTGGAGGTGGTCACCAGCTGGAGCTGCCAGTGCAGCAGAACCGTGGAGGGATGGCTCACTCCCAAAGCCTTGTGCAAAGCAGCTGCTTGCTCTGGTTTTGATCTCTCAGAGATAGAGAATGCCTCTGGAGTTTGTGCTGCTCTCACTTGCATTTCCAAAGCCATTTCTGAGTCTGAAATAAACCCAAACCCTGTCCAGCGCTCTGGAGCTGCGAAACACCCAGGGCCAGGTTAGGAGGAGGATGCCCCTGGAGCAAGGGGAGATGCTCCAGGAGCTGAGGGGGATGCAGGGGCAGGGACTCAATTAGCAGCAGCATCTAAAGCCCTGCAATGCCAGTGCCTTTTCTACCACTCAAGCAGGAGCTGGTTTGCAGGAGGAGAAGCTACCAGCCTGGCTGTGCACTGAGTCCATCCCCACATGCCCAATGACAGTGATGCAAACCAAAGGGGACTGCAGGCAGGTGCTCTCGTATATGGCCTCCTGTCACCTTTGATTTAATACCTTGTTTGCCTTAAATCTTTCCTGTCTTTGTAAAGTTGTTTCAATTGAGGCACTTTATTGTACCAGGTTCCATTCCCACATCTATTTTATCTCAGTGATATTGTGGCCACCACGCCAACCTCCAGCCCAAGCAGCAGGATACATAACAGATAGGGATCCTAAAGCTTGCTGAAGGGTGACAAGGACAGCAGGGAAAGCACCCTGATGGCACCCACTGCCTGCTCAGACCTGTGGGTACCATATCCTGGGGCTGGGGCTCTGGGGGTGGAGGGAAAGTGGGTTTAGCCACGGGGGGTGACATGATGGGCATCACCCAGCAGCTAACGCTGCCCTGGGCAAGGGACATCAATTAGATCAGAGGAGCTGAGCTCTGGGAGTGCCTTTTTCTCCCATCTGGAATGACTCAGTAGTCAGTAACCAGCTCACGTGGAGGGCTGAATGGGGAATGAATTCCAGCCCTGCATGGGGAATGAATTCCAGCCCTGCTTCCCACAGGTGGCTGAGAGCCCAAGACTGGGACAGAAACACCCGAGGGACTCAGGGACAATCCTGCTGCTGGAGCACCTGTACAGAAACATCCAGCCCAGCACACACCTGCGATCCCCCCAGACCTGCTCACCTCTCCCAGGGCAGATCCAGACAGTGCTGCTTGGAATGTGGGGGCAAGGAGAGGGTCCCCCCACGGCCGCTCCGGGCTTGTGGAGTCTACAGCTCCTGCGCTACCCTCAGCTCAGCGCTCCCCTCCTGCCTCTCCTCTCTCCATCACCTCCAGCAGAAATGCTAATCAATGCATTTGCAAAACATGGAAATGACAGATAATATCGCTGATGAAAGCGCTCCCGGCTCTCCTAATTCCAGCGGAACTTGAAATGTGGTTAAAAACTCCCTCTACCGCCCTGAACATTATGAATTAATTCAACTGAACCGTAACAAGTAAATACACCTCCCCAAAAAAGGTCTTTCCTTTCGTGTAGAATGGGAGTGCAATTAATATTCATAACACATACGTTTAGCATTTAAATTCCACATCCCCATCAGTTACACCAAGCTCTCACTACACATCAATATCTTTAATTACTCTTCTCTCCAGCAAGCGCCGAACCTAAGGAGATGGAAATATTTCCCTTATGATTTATACTCTGTTTTATTATGATCTGAGGGGTTTAAAATGCAAAAGAAAGAGGGCAAAAGAAAAAATAAAATTAAAAGGGTCTGGTTTGTTTATAGCTTCAGATTGTTTCACTCGGTGCTTCCCAGGGGCTCCTGGAGAGCAGCATTTTGCATCCCCTGCTCCCAAGATGAGGAGTCAGGGATGGCACCTGAGTCCCAGGAAGTGGTTTCCCAGAAAGGTATTTTCTACCCCTATAAGGATGGATTTAGCCCCAGTTCTTACCTCCTGCTCTCTCTGAGGACTTTTGGCTCAAGAAATGGGCAGGAGGCTCGAGGCTTGGCTGCAGCAGCCCCTGGGTGAGGAGGTTCTCCCTGGGGAACCTCCTGGATCTGATTTCCAAGGAAAAGGCACGGCCCCAGGAAGAGAAGAAGAAGTGAAAAGGTGTCTCACCTTACTGGCTCCGGGAAGCAAGTGCAATTTGACGTATGGATCAGCCAAACCGTTATGGTCCATCGGCTTCAGGCCCTGGAGAGGGAACAGCAAAAAGCAGGAGTCAGGATAACAGCAGGATGCTGGGCAGGCAGGGTGGCTTTCACTGAACCCATCCACCAGTGTCTGGTCCACGGAGTATTTGCATTTCCTCAGGCCTGGGGAAGGAGGGGAGAGCGGCTGCCGCAGGATCCAGGCTGGGCAGCAAAGCCACGCACGCCCAGCATTACAACACCATCTCTGGAGCCGAGGAGGGGCTGGGGGAAGCTCCTCACCTGCACTTGGCATCGGCCACCAGGCACTGCTCTGCTCTCCTGGCAGCCTGACTCTGCCATCCTCATCACAACTAATTTGGGGGTTAAGTAAATCAGCACAGCGACTTCCGAGGTTTGAAATTACAGGGTTTTGTCATTTAATAATTGCTTATGAGCAAACACACACCTCTGCTGTTGTGATGCTACTTCTAAGCGCTCCCAGAGGGTGTGATAGCACCTACCTACTCCGTGTGATTAAGGCACAGCTGAAGGAAGAACAGCTTCAGGCCAGTGGGAGGCTGGTGCCAGCTGAATGCTGCGGTGTTTGCAAGGAAATCTGGGGGTGCCAGAGCACAGACACAGCCATTCCTGATGCAGGGATGCAGCCATTCCTGATGGATTTGATACAACACCCTCACAGCTCTTAAAGGATGACGCGGAACGTGTTTGTTATAGCAATGCTCTGGAGCTGATCCTGCTTTGGGCAGAGGGAGGACACAAGCTGTGCCTCTGCTCCCCTTCTAAACAACCTGTAAATTATCCAAGGGCGATGCACAAACCCAGCCCAAAGCTGTAACTGCACAGGCTGCATGGAAACAGACTCCACAGGGCAGGGAAGCAACTCAGGAGCATGAAAAATGGAGCCTAATTTTCACCAGTCCTGAGCAGAAATGAGAATGGCTCCACCGTGGAAGTCTTTGGATTGTTTCCAGCCTGGCTGCGGGATCCCTGCAGGAGTCATTGCTGGGCTGGCTGAAGGCAATTCTGTGCCTGGATCAGAGGAGGGTTTCTCTGCAGAAGTATCCATCCAAGCCTGGCTCCAAACTGGGCATGGAGATCAGGCTGGGGTGATGCTAAAGACTCGTCACACCCGTTTTGTGATGAGCAGAGTACTCACTGCCTGGATAATGAGTCCATGCAGCTGCCAGGCATCCACCTGGCAGGAAAGCATTTGTATGGACTGCTGGTGGAACGGCTGTGGGTAATGGAAATGTAATCATTAAGGCCTGGATTTGGGCAAATCAGCGAGGGAAACCGCTTCCATATTTCACACGTATGGAATAGCTCACCCAACCCAACCTGCAGTGCCACAGCAGCTTCTTGGGATGCCCTGTCCCACCCCTGAGCTGCACAACCTGGCCAAGGGGGCAGGATGTTCCTGACCTTGGGAATGTCTCTGATTTGGAGCGAGGCTTCTGCTTCAGAGACAAGGGCTCTGCTTCAGAGACAAGCAAGCTGCCCTGAGGCAAGGGTGGCCAAATGGTGTCCAGGAAAGAAGATTTTGCTTCTAAAGCAGAGCCAAAAGGATAAAAATACCAGCAGTGAACTGAGGTGAAGTGTCTCTGCTTTAACTGCAGCCTGTGGGGTGATGTCCCTGCCCTAGCAGATACTGGGAGGAAGGTGGTGGTATTGGCTGTGCCTCCATGGGCAGACAGGGCAGGAATGGGCTGGATTGTCCCCAGACTCCAGAGGGGATCACCTACACAGTCTACTCACAGTGACCCAGGCTCTCTCCCCAGTCAGAGGGGCCCACCTGCCCAGAGCTGCACAGCAAATGCAATCAGAAACAAGCAAGCAGATTCCCATGAAAATGGATGGAGAAAGACAGGCAGCTCTGTAATTCACCCATCAATTCAGCTCAATTAAATTACCTTCTGAGGAGGCTATTAAAGGTTTTTTTAATAGATGTGCTATGGAAGATGGAGTGACAGGAGCCTGGAAAATAGCTTCTAATGTCACGTCTACCTCCCTCCCATGTCACTTGATACGTGTTTAGCACACAGCTGAATTTAACAGGGTTCTACCCTGCAAAGCTGCTCCCATGGGAGCTCATCCCTCCCACAGGGAGGACCCACGGTGCTACCAGCACCTGTGCGGAGGGATTGCCAGCCTAAAGCTGCTCCAAGAAAGCTGAAAGGCAAACAAGGACAAGTCTCATGGAAGCAGAGATTCCTCTTGGATCCATTCAGGGCACCTCCCTGGCTCCAGCCAGTCCTGCTGCTGGGACTGATTTATGGTGCTGCACATCACAGCATAGGCAATGGAGAGGAGACCAAGTTTCATCTTTTCCCTTCCTCTGGCCAACCCCAGAATCTCTGCTGCAAGCCTACGGAGACCTCCAGCTCCCTGCATCCCAGCCTGTGCCAGCTGCTCTCCGTGCCAGTGACATTTAGCTAATCAATAGGATTTAATTACACGTTGGGCTAATCGGGCTGCCGATTAACGGCACGCTGGAGGCACGCAGCAATCGCAGGAGATGGATTCATTCCATCATTCACCCCACAACGAGCTGCCTGCCCGCTGAGCAGGATCCCCCCTGCCCCAAAACCGGCCTGGATACCTCACAGGCCAAGGCATCCCATTCTGAAATGGGGCAAACTGCACTGCCACCCCCCTCGACAGCCCAGAGGAGACACACAGCTTCAGGAATTTCCCTGCAGTGATAAATATTTATGACTCAATCCATAAGTAATGCTCAGAGCATTACTGCTGAGACCTCCAGCACTCGCTGCTGTTGGAAGGGAGGGAGCTTCCAAATGCTCGGCAGGGTGGAAACTCCCGGGTGTTTTCTGGCCAGTGGCACAGGGAGAGCAGCCCAAGGATGCTCCCACGGGCAGCAGCTGTCTGGCATGGCGTGCCTGGGGCCAGGAGCTCCTTCACCACTGCCATTCAGCCCCTTGAGGCTTGCCCTGGGCATCTGCCTCCCGAAAGCAGGAGATCAGTGAAGCTACAGGGTAGCACAGCCCATCGTGTCTGTGCTGCCACACACCCTTACAGATCCCACAGGTCCTATGATTCTGTGATCTCCCTCTAGCAGGTTATCCTCTTGCTGCATGGAGCACATCAGGCTTTGTAGGACTGAGCAGCCTGGGTGCCTGCAAATTCACTGAACCCATTTCCACCCCGTTTTCTAGGAAGGGGGATGCCCAGAGCATCCCAGCTCTTTCCCACACTTGACAGTACAGATCAGCACAACCCCAGGGGAGTACACAGGGTCTGTGCAGGGCAGCAGGCGAGTGGGGAAAGCCCTCCTGCCAGCTGGGCACACAACTGTTCCCACAGTCCAGGAGTGAGCTCCCATAATGCCCTGATTTATTCTCCTATTGATCTGAGCTGTAAGGTGTCTGAGTTCAGCCGTGCCTGAAGTGTGACCGGCAGGGCTACTGCCAGCACTGAGAGCCATTAGTGTGAGGTGGCCACACTGCCTGCTCCTGCCTGATCCCACCTGATCCTACCTGCTCCTGCCTGATCCCACCTGATCCTGCCAGCACAGGGTCCAGAGAGTGGCACAGGGGCTGTCTGGAAACTCCCAGCATCTCACAGATTCTGCTGTGAACCTACACCAAGAAACACCTCAGATGTCTCCCAGGCACAGCACCAGGGTAAATTCTGACACGGAGCGACTATCCCAGCCTCCTGCACAGTACAGCAGCTGATGGTTGCAGAGCAGGAAACTGGTGGTGGAGCACAACAGGTTGGATTGAACGTGCTGCCGGTGCCTCCAAGAGCCTGCTCCCCAGGAGCCAATAACAGGACTCATGAGGGACATCAGCAGATAGAAAAGTGCTGGAGATTAAAAATAAATGGAGAGAAGCAAAAAGATCTAAAGGGAGAGAGAGGGGTTGTTTGGGGTTATCAGACAGAGAGGAAAACACGTCTCACATGGCTGAAATAGTGCAGGTTTTAAGGGCTGCTGGCAGCAGCTGAGGCTCCAGGAGCTGCAGGAGTTGGATGTATCCTGAGGGCACCTTCTCCAGAGAGCTGAGACAGGTACCCAGGACACCCAGCCCAGGTGCAAGGGCAATGCACGTCCCAGCACTGCTGGGGCCCGTGTGTGTGGCCCTGGCACTCCCCCATCACCTCCTCTACAGCACTACTTGTAACATCTACACAGCCGGCGCCGGCGCCCACCGATGGCAGCCGGGGCCTGGCCCTTACCTTTCTGTAGTCAAGTTTTGGCAGCTTTCCCCAGGCGAGAGATGAAATGAGAGCGAGCAGATGGCAGTGTAAATAAAAGAGAAAAATGGGAGAATGAGAGCAGAATGGAAATGAACAGGACTCGAGTTGCTTGAATGTCAGGGTGGCGAGGAGGGCTCTGCCCACCCCGTGGCCAGGGAGGTGCAGGGGGTACCCCCAGTCCGGTGGGATGGAATCAGCCACCACCATTCCTGACAGAGCCAGGTGGGCACGGCAGGGCTCTCCTTTGCCAGCCCTGCCTTTGCTCTCGCCGATGTGAAATCTATCACTTGCCGCTCACAGGTCTCCTTCCTCCCACTCCAAACCCAACTAGAAATCTCCTCCTTGGCACAGCTCCCGAGTGCACCAAGGGAAGCCTGACCCAGAGGCTGCTGGAGAATTCACGGGCAACGGGGAGGGAAACAAACCCCACTGTCTGCCCCAGCCCTGCCCCGGCAGCCCTGCCCAGGAGCTGTGGGTGCTGCGCTTGCCCCCAGCCAGGAGCAGCTCAAGGGCTGCTGGGGCAGATGTTTGGGTGCTCATCCCCAAGGCCAAGCTTTGATGCTAGAGTGTTCCAGGCAGGGAGAACCCTGGGTGGGGATGCTGTGTCTCAGCACCCAGGACCAGCACCCAGCGCAGTGGGCACTGGGGTGGGGGCTGAAAACATGCATCCTATGAAGGCAAACAGCATGGTCTGATCCTCTGGGGCTCAGCTCACAGCCTGTTCTCCTGCCTGCCGTAAAAACCCTCCACCCCTTCCCAAGATCTGCAGGGATTTAGGTCTTCTCCTCCCAACCTACCACTCTCGTGGTGACCTGGTACCCTCACTGCTCTGGTCCTCGTGCGGGGTGAAGCAGAGAGGAACCCAGCAGCACGCACGGGCCCGGAGGCAGAATCAGGACCTCAGTTATCTGTTTCTGCTCCAAAATGTGCAAAAAGCCCCTAATTGCTTCAATCACGCAGACGGCAAAGGCGCTGAGGCGCAGCACTTTGTGGCCGTGATTAGCAGCATTTAAAAGAGCCATTTATAAACTGACAGCCGGTCACAGCCGTCAAGTAAATAACAACATCGGGACGGGCTGCTCTAAAAAGCATCAATAGCTGCAACAACCTCGTCAAAGGGGACGAGCAGCCGTCTCTGTACTGCTGGAAACGCCCTGAAAGGCAGGGGTGGAGGGGAAGGAGAGGGCAGAGGCACTGGGTGTTGGGATGGAAGTGGAGCTGGCAAAGGAACGGCTGCTTCAGAGACACCAGAGCCACTGATGCAGCACAGGGATGAGGGGACACCCGGTGTCCCCACACTGCCACATTTGCGTCTTTAGGCACGTTTGGTGCAGCTGCAGCACCTGGGTAACCCCATAAGGCAGGACAGAGTTTGCCACCTCCAGGCACAGTCAGCCCTCGCTGTTCCCACGCCCTGAGCCATACCTTGGCTTTATTGATGGTGCAGTGGAGAGCGTTGTTCTCTTGGTCGTAGAGCAAGCTGAAATCCAGCGTCCCGAGCGTGGCTGCAAAAAGAGAAGATCCTGTTAGCCTGTAGGGACCAGCACACGCTGCCTTTCCCCCCTCAGAGCACAAAAGGAGTGGATGAAGATGCTACAGAAATGGCTGCAACCATTATAAAACATAAAGCATCCTCCTGTGAGCCCTGTTACGAAACAAGGCCTCGTGCTGGGAAGCTGGTGGTCGTCCCCACCTTGGCTGGTGAGGCTGGCACAGTCCTGGGAGAGGAGTGAGCGGGATCAATGGATGCAGCTTGCCCAGCTTTGCCTCTGTGGGCTTTCACGTGGGTCACCTCCATCCCACAGCAGCCCCACTGCAACCAGCAGCTGGGGCTGAAGGCTCTTTTCTGGGAAGATCCAGGCATGGCTGGGACACAGAACAGACCCACTGTTGGCACATCCCCCCTGCTCCAGCGCCGCTGGCATTCCCAGAACATGTATTTGTACACTGACACCTTCAAACAAATGAGCCACCAATGGGATCCCTTCCCAGCTCCAATCTGGCTGCAAACTGTAAATTAAACCCGGAGAGGATGGAAATACTTCTATGGTTAAAATGAAAAACACCAACAGCTTTTAATCAGAGCAGTGTTCCGTTACAGCATCCACAACCCAGGAACGGCAGCACGGGGGCGTCTCCTGGGATGGGACACAGGGACGGGGCAGCAGACCGGAACAAAACCAGAGGGGCCTCAGCAGCAGAAGTACATTTGATTTAAGAAATTCTTTCCCTTTGGATGATCTGAGCAAGTCGTGCTAATCCAAAGGAGAGAAAAAGCCTTAAAAAGACAAGCTTTCCAAAAACACGGCCGAACCTTCTCCGAGGCTCCCAGACCTGATTTGCACACCAAAGCCTGGACATGGAGCAGCGTCTTCGCTGGCTCAGCTTCACCTGCCTCCAGCCTCGAACTTCCAGGGTGGCTCTGGACCCAGCAACCCCCCAATTTTCCATGCCCACCTTTCCAAAAGGGGGCTGCCTGAGTGCTGCCCTGCCACCAAACAGCATCCCACCACTGTTTCCAAGGTAACTGCACCTTCCCGCCGCATTCAGAGCATGAAAAAAGAAATCCAAAATAAAAACCAGAACATTTTGGTCAATATCAAAGCAGGGTTTGGTGCCTGGGGGGAAAGTTGGACAAACTTTATGGTAGGAAATAAGGTCCATTTTTTTTTCCCCCAGCACTGATAGCAGCAAGGCACCCACCGAGGAGGTGGATATTCAGGGGACCAAAACGTTCTTGCTGCAATTTCACAGTGATCTCCCAGCCCAAAGGCAAATGAGCTACAGGTTTGCCTGCTAGCAAAAGAAAAATCCTTGCTCCGGAGCAAATATCCTGAGTTCAAAACAGAATAAATATCCAAAGAGATTTTCAGCCAGAAGAATGTACCCTCCTCGCTCTGGAGCAATTTCATGCCACATTAGCTGATGGTCTGGGCAAGTCACAAATCAGTGGGGCTTTACCTGCCAGGGGAAGATGGAAGCGATACAGGGTGAGGCCAAACCTCCTGCAAACTGTGAGTCATCTCTGGGTTCGGCCCAAACGGGCATTTCCAGAGCAATTCCCACCCAAAGCCGCTCCTCATCCCACAGGGAGGAAGGCGCAGCAGTCCCCGGTTGCCCCTGCCCGCGCTCGGCTGTGGGGAACTCGCGGACGGCAGTGGGTGAAGTGTGAGGCTCCACAGCACAAGGGTGAAAGCCAAGTCAGCAAAACTTCACAAAATCTGCATTTTTCACTCAAGAGCGGAAGATGAAGCCTCCGGTTTCGGAGCCTCATCATTTCCACCTGCCCTTTAATCAGCGCTTCCTGCCAGCCCCACCGCTCGGCCCTCCCGGGTTCAAGCTGTTATTTTATTTTTATCACAGGAGGGGGCCCGCGGCTCGGCCTGCCGGATTTGGCAGTTTATAAAACAAATTAAAAGCCTGGCATGAAAACAGACTTTGGCCAGGAAATACTGACAAAGCCCCAGCCTGCCCCAGGGGCGAGGGCAGTGGGGGGCCCCACTCCTGCAAGACGGGCAAGGCCTAAAATTGCCGTAACGAGCAGCAGGCGCTTGTTTTGCACGTGGGGACTCAGCTCCTGCTCCCAGTGCTGGCAGTCTGCGAGTGAACCTTGAGCAGTTCCCATTCCTCTTGGATCTGCCAGGAGCTGGGAGGGCATGGATAGGGGTGCACAGTTCCCCCAGCCCTGTCAGGCTCCAGCCCCAGCTCTCCTCCAGTTCTGAAGGGGTTTTCCTCTACATAGGGCTTTTTTTTGTTGTTGATGGTGATCTCAATAACCAAGGAAAGATCTGCCTTTAGCAGAGGGACATGGAAACATCAGCAGAACACGTGCTAATTGCTTACAAACGTCGCCGTATGGAGATGACCAAAGGGGTCAGGCAAACTTGGAGTTTGGCAGACAAGGTGCTGCTGTGGAGCCAAGGATGAGTGCTGCCACCAGAACCAGTACCCAGAGGATGCCCAGGACACACTGGACACATCGAGGACACGATCACAGCCCTGCAACCTCCGTTACCTCCTGGGGATGCACATCCAGGTGATGGATCCAGCACAGCAGTGAAGGCAGAGACAAAGGCTGTTGCTCGAGCTGCTCAGGGGCTGAGGAGGTGGCAGGAGACCTCCAGCTGCACCAGGGGTGGGAGCCACCCCTGCACCCCACAGCAGCTCCATGTAAACCCCCATGGAACCACAACCCTGCCCTCCTGGAGCAGGCAGCACACGGGGCCAGCAGCCAGGCAAGCAAACACCACCACACCAGCACGAGTCTCACCTATCCTGCAAACCTCTGGCAGCACATCCAGTCCTGGCTGTGGAACTCCTGCCTCCCCAGCTGGCAGGATTGGGCCCAAAGCCTTTGCAGCTGAATCCCCCTCCTTTGATTGGTCCCCCCCCCCACATGAGATGCAACTCGATTGTGCTCTTAATTAAGGGAGTAAGTACCTAAAAAAGAAAAGGGCGGCAATTAAACTCAAAGCACTGTTACCAGGATTATTCTGAACACTGCCCTCTAATCACACAGGCTGCAAATAAAAAATATAAATAAATGCCTTTGTCAGGCACTACAAAGGCAGCTTGGTGCTCTCCAGACAGCAGGCAGGATGTATCATTATTATTACAATTATTCTGCTCCAATGATAAAATAACCATTAGGAACGCTGAACTCATTAGGAGGTTCTGACCCTCTTTCCTCTCCATGAATTGGGAGAGATTGATGGGAAGGCGCTGGCCAGGGCCTGGCATTTAACACAGGCTCTAAAAAGAAAAATAAATCTGACTTGCGCAGGAACGCGGCCTCCTCTCCCACTGACCTTTGGGGCGTTTTGATTAATTCAGAGAGCCACAAAATTATCAGAGGGCAGCAGAACCAGCAGATGTGTCCGCGGGCTCAGCCGGGGGATGCGGAGAGCGCGGTGTCCCGGCACGGCAGCAGCCCCGCCACCACCCTGGCCGGTGGAGCCGGCAGAAATTGTTTATTGCTGACATTTCCCATCAGCGCCCAGGGTGGCGGCGAGGCTGGAGGAGCTTCTATTTATACCTGTGGGATGAAAGGCAAAAGGTGGCGATAAATCCCTGCTCCGCTCCCTTCCCCAGCCCCTGCCTTGGCAGGTGCCCCGCCCTCGCCTGCTCCACCCTGGGATCCGCCCTCTCTGCAGCCTGGGATGCTCCAAGGAGAAGAGTTTCTCAGCCCAAGAGATGCTCGAGACATGGAAGAGGCCCTGAGACTTGCAGAGCAGACCTGTGAGCTTCAGCAAAGCCCGTGGAGGTGGGAAGTGATGACGGAGCGTGCTCCTCGCCTTCCCAAGTCAGGGAGGCTTTCACAGCATGACTGCCACGAGAAAGCCCAGCAAAGCTCTACACTAAGAGAAATTGAGGTGTGCACACAGAAAACCCACTATAGAACTAATTAAAAAGAAGTCCAAAAGCCTTAAGTCCCTCTGCTTATCAGCATTGCTGCTTCCAAGATAATCTGCTCATGGATTTTGTGCCAGGGAGATCAGAGTGGAGCAGTAAAAAGACTGCTGGGGATTGTCTGGATTAGCTCTCCCTTACAGAAAGCACAGGTTCAGTAACCTTCAGACTGGGTATTTTTTAATGCACTATAAAAGATAGGTCCCTATTCTTCCATTGCTTTAATTTTCCCCTGCAATAGAGATAATTTTAAAGGTCCTGAAAGGCAGTAAGTAGTTCTGTGCACTTACAGCCCCATGTAAAATGTTGGTAAATGACTCCTCAGGAGGAACAGAAATTACCTCCTGCCATTTCCAAGCAGGGCTGCTGAACAGCATTTTGGTGGGAGGCTGTGTGTGCTCCTGCCTCCTTGAGGATGACAGTGCCTTGACCTGCTCCAGCAGCTCATGATGGGGCAATGCAGGCAGTGAGTGCTGGGACAGCTTAAGGACCGACTCCCCGAGCCCCTAAAACTCTCCAGAGTTATCCCTGGAAAACAGCACCATCAGTTCCTGCAGCCTCCTGAAGCTGAGGCCCAGCTCATCCAGCATCCACAGCACTCCTGGCCCATGCACAGACCTGCTTGTGACTCATGTGCCTTCATGGATTCAGGGATGGATCCCACAAGGTGCTCAGCTGCAAGGAGGAGCTGCAGGACCTGATGGCTGCAAACCCCCAGGTCTGATGGCAGCACTGATCTCTGGCATGAACCTCCAGCCACGGGATTCAGCACCAGCCAGGGAAGGCGGTGAAGGCAGGTGGAAATGGGACACTTCTGAAAGTTCTGCCATGAGCTATTCCGTGAAAATGCGTCCTGTGGCAGGTTTCGGGACATGCCCCGGGGGCAGCACAGCATGTTGGGACTCAGACATTCCTGTGAGTCCTGGACCACGTGGTGCCAATGGGCTGCATCACAAGACTGTGATCTGCTGCTGCAGACAACGTAGGACATCCTCACTCCTACAGAAAAAACCCAGCAGGGACCAGATCCAGCACACAGGCAGGAGACTTTCCCTCCTCAGGAGATCCTACAGATGTGCCTGAATTCAACGGGATCAAGAACAAGAACAAAGCACAACCTTCCTTTCTTGCAACTGCTCCCTGCCTGACCGTGGCTTCTTCACTTAAAATCTACAGCAATCAATATTTCTTCATTTTGGAGACACAGCACCAGCCCCTGGTAAGCTCTTGGAGCAGGGAGCTGCTTCCTCGTGAGGTTGGTTGATGGATGCTCATCAGCTCTTCTGTCTCCTCCAGGAGGAGTGTTCAGAGGAACACTTATCTGCTCAGAACAGTTCAGAGATGCAATTATGTTTTACAGCACTAAATGGTCCCTGATGTCAGCAGCAATTAGACTTTCAGCAATTTCAATTTAGAGATGGCCTTCAAATCTCTCCCTCTCTCTTCCTTTAATGAAATACGGTATTGCAATTAACAACCCCCCCAAAATTGCCTTCACCGTTAAATACAAAGATGAAAGATCTGGGAACTCCCTTGAGGTCCAGCATGGTGGAGTAAGGGGTGTCAGCTCCCTTCTCCAGCCGGGCACTGTGTCTCCTCCTGCACCCTGGAACCACAGAAGGTGAAGGGCTGGGCAGGCTGGTGGGGAGGAGGCAGCGGGAGGGCCCCTCATTAACCAGCAGCCGTGTGGCTCCTTCATTAGCGGAGATGCCAGAGGCCACGGCCCCATATGCTGCTTCCATGGCTGCTGGAGGAGGGATGCCCAGACAGACCCTGCTCACCCTCATGTCCTGGCCTCACCAGGTGCCCCGTGTTCCTCTTCAGCACTTCAGGGTGTCCCTGCCCATGGTCACTCCTTGGGAACAGGCATCTCCAGGGGCTGAAGGCTCCTTGGGGGATCAGGAATACGCGATGTGCAGCCTCCACCTGGACCGCTGAAGGGTTGGCCAGCGGGAAAGCGTGAGAACTTGCCTTACACCAGCACCTTCCCTGTACCCACCTATCCCACAGGAAACCAGACAGGAGCTAATCCAGAGTCACCCCAGTCAACACCTCACGTCTCCCTCGGGAAGGCTACAAGCTCCCCAATGCCCTCAGAGCTCGGTTCCACACTGCCCAAACCCCACACACATCCCTTTGGCACAGGCAGCTCGGGTTGTGGTCTGGTGGGCAAAGCCACGCTCGAGGCTCTGCCGAAATCAGCGGTAGTTTGTTTGGTTTCCTGAGTAAAAAAAATACTTCTTTTGGCCTTATCTGGATTGAAAAGGCGATTCAAAGCTTATAAATAGCAGTGGCAGCATATGCTAAGGAGCTGCATTTCACAAGTAAATATCCTCCCCGTTCCAGTGCACATCTCCCCTCGCCGTCTCCCTCTCCCTCCCCCTGTCTGGCCAAAAGCACCACCAGGTGACTTGCAAACCCTGCACCCCTTAAGACGTTCCTCTTTACGTCTTTGAGCAGCCAGTAATTAATATCTCCGTGACGGCTTTGCCTGCCTAATTATCTTCTTTGCTCAAAATAAGAGCCTTCCTAAATAACTTGTGTGGCGCTGCTCTCAGCAGGCGTCACGAGCCGCCGCCACCAGGACTGGCCTCTCAGCTGCACTTTGGAGAAGTCGTTTCCGTGCTGCTGCAGCTCCGGAGCCTCCTCACCAGCCTGCTCCTCCGGGAATAACAGCTGGGCACGCTACGGAATTGGCTGGGTTGGTGCATATGTGAGCAGCCCTGGAGCGCTGGCTGGAATGGTGTGGGGCAGCTCTTCCAGCTCCCACTGCAGCTCCCTGCCCTCAGGCTGTGTTCCCCATCGGAAAACCCACAGCCAAACGCATATGGAGGAGGAGGGAGGAGATTCCAGCGTGACCACAGCCTCTTTCCCAAGCCAAACAGCATCTTGGGGGAACAGGGCATTTCTCCAAGGGCTATAAACTTGCTTGCCCGTTGCAGGAGGATGGCTGCTCCCTCCAGTGCTGTTCCCTGTGACAGAAGCCCCAGCAGTGCTCCCTCACAGGGACTGTGTCTCCACCTCTGTGCTGCTCCTGCAGGGATTTGAGAGACCTTTAAAAACCCATCAGGTACAAATTCCCGCTGGTGCTGTGGAGGGGAAAGCGCTGGCAGTTGAGGGGTGGCAATTTGGGTGAAATCGGGGGAGATGGGAGGCGAGAGCCAGCTCCTCACAGGTGGCACATTGCCATCTAGCTGGCATTTGCTTATTTTCCTTGCAAACCAAGTTTCCCTGGCAGTGTGCCGCCTGAATGGGTGGGAAGCATCCCTGGTGGCTGGGGACCTCAGGAGCCAGGATGCTGCTGCTGTCACCAGGCACCAGGCTGGGGAACCAAAGATGAGGTGACAGCCAAGTGTCCTGAGGCAGCAGGAGGGAATCCCCCCCCCTTCCCAGCCCCAAATCCTGGCTGGTCCTCTCGGCTCATAGCAGATGCTAATTCTGGTCCAACAGCACCAAATAACCTTTCTCACCAAATACACATTTCCCACCTCTCCTGCCTCATTCCACCTCCTCAGCAGCTCCACTGGGGACAAACTCAGTGCAGGAAGAGAGTCCTGTACAGCCTGAGCTCTGGTCCCAAAGCATCCCCGCAGATGGAGGATGGACAAGGCGCAGGGCAGTGATGAGTCCTTCTCCCAGGGGTCCTGGGATGGCAGCAGGTGCCCACCACAACCCTGCAAATCCTCAAGCAGCACTGTTGGCAGGTCTGATGAGAAGAGCTGGCTCCATGCAACTCCCAGTAATCCCAGAGCCAGCCCAGATGTCTCCACTCATTATCTGCTGTGTTTGTTCCCTGTCCCTGCCTGCTCCCTGCCACTTGCTGCATTCAACAGGCTGGTTGAGAGGTGTCCCAGAGCCATCAGCCTGAGCCTCTGCATCAGCCTCCCACGACTAGTACCATCTGTCCTCCTGCCTCAGCCGGGTCCCTGCCCATCTCTGGAGTGATCCTACCTGCCTCTTGCAGCCCGGAGATTCCTAATTTTCCAAAGCACCAACACCATGCACACACACACATCCGCCCCCCGACATGTCCCTGCTCCCTGCAGATACCAAACCACTGGGTCAGGCCACTGTGCTTGGATGGGAGCTGCCACTGATGCTTCTCCCTGGGGCTGCCCCACCCCAGGGAGAAGCCATCCAGAAGGCAGCTCCCACTGGCTCCGCAGGCACTCCAAGAATTGCTGACAGGGTCTGGAGCACAACTCGGCAAAGGATTAAGGAATGGGATGCAGGGAGCCAGCCCAGGTGAGCCGCAGCAGGGCCAGGCAAGACCCACCCTGCTCTCTCCCCACAGCCCTGTTGGGGTGCCGAAGGTTTTGCAGGGATGGCAGCTCCGGTCCAGCCCCTGCCGATGGCACCCTGCACGGCTGCGGTGACGGAGCAACGTGTCCACGACACCTAAACAGGCTGCTGGAAACCCAGAAACCAGCCTGGAGCAGCAACTCCAGGCAGGATCGAGCTTGGGGAAACCCAGACAAATGCTGCATTTCTCATTTCTCCAAGCAGGGGCAGCTCTCCTCCTCCCAGCCAGCCAGCCAGCAGCATCACTTGGCGCTGGAGGAGGGAAACCCGCAGGCAGGTGGAACAAACGGGAAGGAGCTCTCCTCCTCCTCTGGATGGACCCTGCCTTGGCAAAATCCCTCTCCCTGAACCTCTCCGGGGCTGGGCTGGGAAAATCTCTGGGGAGTGAGGCAAGATGTGCCACTGCCCGGCAACACCTTGATTTGTGTGTGCTGCGCTCAGGATCTGACACCAGCATCCCCAGAGACCTCAGTCACCTCCCTGAACCCTGTGTGACACCAGAGGGGTCTGGCACCACCTAAACCCCAGCGCTGTCCTGATGTACAGGCAGACACAGGTTCTCCAGGGGAAATTTAGTGCAGGTGACTAATGCAGCAGCCCTGAATCACCCTCCAGGGACGTGGGGGAGCTGAACAACACACCCCAGCGTAGCTGATGGCTCGAGTCAGGCTGCACGAATTCCCTCCCAGCTCCCTGGCTGGGAAATGGGGACAAGGAGCTCTCATCTGGCTTTACAACTTGGCTTGCTGAGGGAGTGACAGTCTCATCCTGCACATTTACGCCAACCAGTGTCCTGAAGTTGGCTGGGACCATTCCATGATGTCCCCAGAGATGTTAACACCAGCAGTCCCCCCTCCCCACTCTGCTCCTGGCACCGCTCTGCTTTCACCAGCTGAAAACCCACCACATCTGGCAAAAGAGCCTCAGCAGTTTGCCTGACACCTGTTACGCTGCAAGAAACACTCTTCCTAACACCAGCCGGGGTGAGAGAAACGCCCTCCCACTCCCGGCAGGGAGCTGAGCCTCCTCCAGCCAGCACTGCCGGCGGAAAAATGCAGAATGCAGCACCCTGGGCTATTTCCATGCCAGTCACCTGGAGAAAACACCACACCCTGGGGCCCCGAGTGCTTCGGCTCCCACGCACACCCCTGGCCCTGCAGCCCAGTCGCTCCTATTTCTACTGCCACAGCGAGCAAAGACGATCTAATAATTAGAGCAGCAAATAACCCAAATCCGGTTAAAGTCACCGTTAACTGCCCGGCTCGGGCAAACGCGGCTTAGCAGAGATGTTCTCCCCGGGAGAGCCGCAGCTCTTGCCTCTCCACAGAGAGCATGACCCCGATACCGGCATGGGGGGAGAGGGAGCATCACTTTGGGGCTGGCACACAATACCCAGCCTCTCCTGGGGCTGTAGCTGGTGGTCAGCAGGCAGAGGGGGCCACGGGGGTGTCTGTGCCGCCCTGCAGCAGCACAGCCCTCCTTGCAGCCCTCCTTGGGGTCACACTACTGGGTCTGGCATAGATGGCAGCAGCCCAGGCCAGGCCGGCGCCCGGCAGCGAGGCCGAGGCAGGGCTGTGACATTCTGCACAGGAAAAAGCCACCGCCTGCCCGGCGCTGGGCCGTAAACAGCTCAGCCTCCCCTTCCCCCAGGACGAGCACGCAGCATTGCTCAGCAGCACCCACTCCCTTCCTCGGCACCTCCCGGCTTCAAACTTTGTGCTCAGCCCCTCGCAGGATCCGGCCCGTGAAGGCTGGGCTGAATCGAGCCCTTGGGTTTTATCCGACTCCAAGGGAAATCGTATTATCCCAGTCAGTCCCCGTGGCTGGCAGAGCCAGGCAGAGGCTGCCTTGCAGCCTGCAAGCTCCACGGCGCCGGGTGGGAAGGACGTTTTGGGTGGGCAGGGGTTAACCCTTGCTGCAAACACCTGCATCTACCAGAACCAAAGCCTTCTGTTCCAAAGCCCCCACTGGTCTCCTGCAGGGCTCTGCCTGCAGCTGGAGGGTGAGGAATGGAGGAATGACATGCCAGAGTTCGCCGAGGGAGAGGGCAGAGATCTCCAGGGCGGATGTCATTCCAAAGAAATCTCCCCGATGTGGAGCCGGGCGATGCTGGAGCGTATCGCCAGCTCATCAGCAGGGTGGGCTGGAGCAGCCTGCACCACCGAGGCGGATTAACCGAAGGGTCTGAGCCCTGCTGGCAGCCTTCAGAGGCACGGAGTCGAGCAGGGACGAGGCAGAGAAGTGCACCAACCACAACAGCAAAGCACAGCAACTGGTGGCTCTTGGGAGACTTCCCTAGTTTGGGTTCAGCGGCCAGCCTGGCTGCAGCAGGGACACTCCCAGGGCCCCCTTCCACCCCGGAGCGGTGCCCTGACAGCCTCCCCAGCTAAATATTGGGGCTCTTCGCTGCTGCAGTGTGATCCCAGGGATGGGCAGCATGGCTGGTAGCCAGGAAGGGCACGCGGCTCAGGCACCAAAGATGGGGAACCAGCCCTAAGACCCACCCTTGCCCTCAGCACCCAGCAAACTCCCATGGAAACTTAGGAACTTACTGCAGTCGTCGGACTCGTAGCCCTCGGGGTCCACCACCTCCTCGGGCGCTTGGCTCTTGGCCGGCTGCTCGGCGGGCGTCGTGCCGTACGCTCCAAAAAGCTGGTCCACGTCCTCATCATCCTCCCGGGGTCCCTCGGCGGGGCTCACGGAGGGCTGGCTGACGGCGGGGCGCAGGGCACCGCTGCGGCCGACGGCGGCGGGGAGCCCGCGGGGGAAGCGGGGGAAGTAGTCGGAGATCTGCTTGATGGGTTTGATGGGGCCGGGGCAGACGTCAATAGCCATGTGCTCCTGGATACTTATGGTCATTTTCTCTCCTTTTCGGAGTGTCATGCATGCGGCTGTCGCTGCCAAGCCCCTCCGGAGAAGCCCGGACCGCGCGTGGGGGAGTCGTGAAGTTTCTGCCGGGGGCCGCGGAGGCGGGTGAGGAGGGAGGCTCCGGTGGGCACCTTACGTGGTTCTCGTGCCCTGGACCCCAGACACCGCACACATGCTGCTGCTGCTGCCGCTGCCGCCTGCCCTGGCGCTCGCACAGCCCCTGATCCTGCCAGCGCTGCCTGTGAATAAATGAGCGAGACACAGAGACGGATAAGAGGCAGGGGGTGGGCTCTCGGGTGATGTCACCAGCTAGCAACAAAGCGGTACCCAGCAGCGGAGGAATGAGGGCTGTGGCCGGCCTGCCGCCCCGGCCGCACGGCCACCGGCGTGGGCAGCCAGCCCCCCGCCCCTTCCCCGGCACAGCCCCGGGGGCAGCCGAGCAGAAGTTGGGGTGATGGGGCGCGGGGAGGTGGGCTTCGACCCATCTGCCTGCCAAAGCAGGGCCGGTCCCTGCCAGACCTCTCCGGGGGTGTAAAGGTCACCACGCAGTGTCAGGAGCCATCGTCCTGTCGGGTCGCATCCCGGCGTGCTGCGGACAGGGATGCAGGGATGCCCGGGTCCCCAGGGATGGTGGCAGCCCCCCAGGGATTTTGGCAGCCCGCGGGGACCACGGCAGTCCCCGTGCCCTCCCGGCTCAGCGCAGACCGTGCCAGGGACGTGCTGCGCCGCATCCCGAGCAGGGGCAGGGGTCACACGCTGCCCCCTCCCCACGGCCCGCAGGGGCAGCCCGGACTCGCAGCCCTGCTGCCGTAGCTGCCCCCAGCCCGCAGCAACGCCCCCTCCAGAGCTCAGCACCGGCCAGGGGGGCTGGGTGAGCCGCCCCCAGCCCCTGGGGCTGGGAGTGAAGCACCAGGGACTAAAGCAACACATGGCTCCTGCTCACAGTCCGGGAGGCACAGCCTCGCCCTGCCAGCGTGCGGCTGTGGCGTGGAGCGATGCAGCAGGTAGAGCATCGCAGAGGAGCGAGTGAAGGGCTGGGCCAGGGCTCCCTGCCGGTGTTGCCATGCTCATCACCTCTCTAGTAACCTTCCCAGGCAGGGCCAGGGCCCCATCACTGGCCAGGACAGGGACAGGCTCCTTGCAGCCTGCTGCAGGCTCCCTGGAAAATGCTGAGCTGTGGTTTGCTCAGGGAGTTGGTCTCAAACTGCTGTTTTTATAATCTCTTCCTGTGTTCAAATCAATAAATCTGTGGTTCCACAAGCTACTGGAAGTGGACTTTTGAGCAAGGAGTGTCAGAAGAGAAACACTCTGAGAACTTGGTGCAAAATGCTGCCCAGTAACTCATCCTGCCCAGAAAACTGTCTCTAAAATATTTTCGAGAGGCAGCTCCCAAGTGCAGCCTCTCTGCTGGCTCAGGAGTGGGAGGTCTGGCATGAGGCTGGGACACACACTGTGCTCTGGTCACCCAGAACCATGCCCAGCTGCTCACAGCTGGCACCTCCAGGTAAGCTGACAGCACACAGATCCCTTCTCAATGCACGCAGAGCTGCAGTCTCCTGGAGGCTGGCATGCAGGTGTCTATTAAAAACAAAGCTCTGTTCTTCAGAGGATTTTCCCCAAATCCCAGGAAAATGACACCCAACCTTTTTGTCTAATGCAGAGTTCAATTCTCGTTCAGATTTTGGTAAATGTTAATGCACGTCCCTGACTCATAACACGCTGACACTAGGCAAACCTAATTTACTCTCCCCGGGAAGCAAATGTTTCCCTCCTGAAGCATCCAAACTTGTCATTGCTCTATACCCAGCCCTGATGCACATGGATGCTCTAATGACCTGGGAAAGCAGGAGACTGCTCACCACTCCTTCCTCTCCCTGCCATGTTTTCACTCCAAGGTAGCTCCTGCCTGTTGTGCAGGGGTGATCCGTGTAGCAGATCCAGCCCAAGACAGCTGAGACCCCTTCTCACATCCAGAGACTCCCAGGACATTAATTCAGATGGAAATGTCACCTACTTTGCTTGTCAAGGCTGAAAATACCGCAGGTGGATTGATGATAGGTGGGAATCTCATGGGAAGCACAAAGAGGTGCCGCTGGCTTTGGAGCAGCCTGGGCGCAGCATCCAGATGTGGTGTGGACTCAGAACAAAGCAAAAATTGGGCCTGATGCCCAGAAAAAAAAAGCAGCAATTTCCACTAAGAAAAGAGCAAATAAATAAATAAATAAAATTAAGTTACCTACGCGGGCCTAATGTCGTTATTACCATTACAAAAGCGTCATCATTTCAAATGTTTTCCTCAAAGAGCACAAGACCCTTATAGTCAAGGATTGGTTTATAGGTCAGAGACATCAAGCCTCTGGGAATTAAAGTGAATCTCTGAGCTCTTCCTCATCCTGCATTGACAGCCCACAGCCAGGACCAGGTTGCCCAGCGGCACGGAGAGGTGCTCAGCTCACCCAGGGATGCAGAAGAGCAACAAGGGGACCAGATGAAGGGCAAAGCAAAGGCAGAACTGAAGCAGACAGAGCTCCCTGAATCAGGGCCGGAGTGGCCCCCAAGGGAGACCCTGTTCTCAGCCTTATAGACTGATGGAAACAAACCCAAGATTTACTGCTAATAGCCCAGATGGGACTTCCTAGTTCCTGACTGATCCCAAGCCTCCTGAAAGCAGCTGGAGCCTTTCCTTAGCTTTTAATGAGTCCCAAGGCAGCTTGGTTTTGGTAAACTACTCTTTTTTACCTTCTCATACTGCCTGAGTGTTTACTCCTGGGCAGCACAGCCCCATATTTTCCAAAGGCTCCCCAAATGTGATCGGGGGGTGGCTTCACAGCCATCACCATGTACTGCCACACGTGACAACACGGAAGGTAAAAGGGACAAAAATAGAGAGTTGGGCTGGGAGACAAAAGCAGGGCTTGGAGATACAAAGCCAGTTTCCAGGTAAAGCTTTTAATTCCCACCGTCTGTCTAATGCCCTGGAATGTGACTTGATTTGATCCCCAGCTCTGCCAGGGCAGTTCTGAGCTGCTGCAGTGCCCACGCACGTGGCCTTTGCTGCCCTGAAAAGGAGGATGTGGATCCCCCCAGGAGGGAAGAGAGAGACTTTAAACATTGCAGTGCCAATTTCTGCAGCAGGACCCACAGCTCTGCCTGTCAGGGAGCAAAGCTGAGGGATACCCATCCCTGCAGGAAGGGGGGACATCCTCCAGGGAAGGTGGAGGTGGTGATCAGAGAGGCACCATCAAAGCAGGATGATGGAGAAGAGCACATTGTCCCTGCCAAAAGCTGTGTTTCCTCCCAGTGATGCCTGAAAGCTGGAAAAAGATCCTGAGCTCAGCACAGGTGACACTGCACTTGGAAGGCAGGAACCATCACTCCAGCTCCAGCCCAGGTTCAGAAAAGCATCCTGACCTGGAACAGCCACAGCCTGGCTTCCTCCTGTGAGCAGGGAGCTGCCCTGCAAACAGGAGGAATATTAGGAATATTCCTACAGCCCACAAAACAGCAGCACACCGATTAAACATGCATCCAAAAACACAGGCTGTCCCCAGGACACACTTCAACCAATACTCTTTCAAACACTTAAGCATCAAATTCTGCTGTTCCAGGTTTAAATCAATAAAAACAGGGGCTGATTCCAGTTTGATCAATTCCTTTCCAAATGACAAGTACAGCAGCAGGACAGCACATCCCATCTCTTACCAGAGATTCAGTGACTGACCAGCCAGTTCTTTATTTAATACTTTGTCAACTCAAACCCAGAGGATCTCACAGAACTCCCCTGCTCTGCAGGTGCTGCTGGAAAAGAGCCTGGAGAGAGCACAAAGAGACGATGCCAAATTAAAGCCTCCACCTGGAGAATCTACCTCTGAAACTCACTCATCCTTGAACTTGGAGGGACTCACTGCAGGCCGGGAGCAGGGAGCTCTGTCAGTCCCCCAGGGAGGTGACACAGGGCAGCACCAGCCTGCACGGCCTTGGCTTGCATTTTGCTTTTCCCCAACCATTTTTAAACCTGCATTAAGCCACAGCAAGTACCCACAGCCTGCAGGGGCAGGAATGGGGGACATCAGCGCTGTCAGGGGACACCAAAACTCTGCCAACACTCTGGGGTGACTCGGTACGTACGTTGCCTTCACTCCCCCTGGCTGGGAGGTATGAAACATATTTTTTACTTCCTCAAATGAGCTTAGCTCCAGCATGGCTGTGTGCATGGGAAGGGGGTTAATTGAAAAGCAACATGTGCCTGGCTCCTTGGCTCGCTCAGGGCACTGTCTCCTGGCTGACGCACAGCTACTGGCAAGCAGGCTGCTTCCCCTGAAAGATCCCTGCCCTGGATTGCTGGGGAGGCTTGGCTGAGCCCATCGAGAGGATTGCAGACCCTACCTGGTTAAACATGCTTTGCATTTGCTAAGCAAAGCAATAATAATAATGATAACTCGGAAACTTGGCTAAATAATCCTAAGAAGCTTATTCCAGGCTGTGCCGATTACGGCTCCCCAGCAGTGCCGATATCCCAGCGCACCCCGGCCCCCGCTGCTCCTCTGCATGAATAATATCTGAGGTTATCTGTGCTCAAACAGGCCCTGTTAACAACCATCATTTGACCAGATTTAACCAGCAATTACTAGCTGCGAACGAAATCGCTGTGGTGGAATACAACCCACACTCGATTACGGCGCAGACACAAACAAACCCTCGCAGAAAGCCAGGCAAAGGCCAAATGCCAGCAAGGAAGAGCCCTCTCCCCTCAAAGTATTGCTTAAGGTTCCCAGGGACCTTATGAAACACCCAGCTAGCGGCATCTTCCTGCCCAGCACTTTGTTACCTGCAGATGGACCTGCAAGGGAGCTTCCAGGAGGAGGTAGGGAGGCATCTGCTCTTCCTGCATCTTCAGCGCCCTTCAGGAGGGGCCCAGAAATAGCTCTGCTTTTGGTAGGGGCTGATGTTTAACGTGTAGCATATGTTGCCATTTCGATGTGGATCCCAAAATAGTTGGTGTTTCGGTTTGTAATTTCAGCGCGCTGGTTTTTCGGAGCCCTTGCCCTCCTGTTCGGGGAGGAGGACGTGCCATGCAGGTCCTGACACACCATTTCCAACAGGCCAGGCACCTGCAAATCAACCAGAGGAGACAATCAGCTGCTGTAAATATCAGCTATGCAGAGCACACGATAAATACATATGGATTCATGAGGGGTGGGTCTGTGCAGAGGGTGAGCTGAAGGAAAATCCAGATGAATGGTGCCCAAAAGGAAGGTGACATCCCATCTTGGGGCACAGAACTGTCCAGGGCCCAGTCCTCAGGGGTATTTTCTTAGTAATGAGCCTTTTTTGGCTTTTTCCTCTGATTTCCCTCATGGTCTGTAGGTTCTCCCTATCTCCAGAGCCTTAGCAGGCACTTGCCATCACAAGGCCAGGCAGAGAGGCCCTTTCCCATCACCCTGGCTCTGGTTGTTATGTGCCAGTAAGCTGAACACAGACCCACTCCCTTGCAATCAAGGGAGGGGAGAGTTCTGTGTAGCATCAACTCTTATTAAACTAATTTTATCTGCTCTCAGTGCCTCTCCAAGCTGGAGTCAACGTCCTCTGAGATTACCCAGCTGACTTGTCTTAGTAGTTTTACCCTGCTTTTACCTCTTCCCGACTGTCTCCCAGCTGCAGGAGGATGACAACATCCCTCCTCAAGACTTTCCAGGCAGACAGGAGCAAAGCCTGATGTTTATTCTGCAGCAGCACCTCGTCTCACAGAGGCTGGGACATGATGTTGGGCCTGGGGAACTGTGCTTGGGCTGGGCTCTGCTGCCTCCCGCACACCCAGCTCTCCCAACTCCATAAATGTCCAGAAACAGAGTTAACACCAGCATTTAGGGCCTGGCCCTGTTGCCATGGAAATGGATAGACTTTCCACTCACATTTTGGTGAGGAGAGGCATTTCAGGAGGCACAACAGCGTCCAGAGTTAACACGGGGAAGCCAAGTGAGGGCAGAAAGCAGCCGAGCTTCAGGGAGGCACGGGGGGGAAACTGCTCCCACCCCATGCTCTGGATGCAAGCAGAGGGAAAAGGCCACCAATAACCGGCAGCATCAAGACGCTGCAGAGCGAGCTCGGGGGATTCGCGAAATAACATCTCGGTTTTGCACTATTAAAGAGCAATTTGGCTGCATTAAGAGAGCATTATAGCTGCTCCTCTCCCACATACACATCAGGCTAACGACATCCTGTCAAAAGCAATCTACCCAAAGCCCCCGTGCAGTCAGCATACCTGTCACAGCCCTGCCATGGCTGGCAGAGCTCTGTCCTGGCTGCTGCTCCTCCCATGGCTGGGAGTTCTCCTGCCCATCCCTGGATCGCGAGGCTCAGCCGTGAGCTGCGAGGGAACGGTCCGCCGTGGCTGCCAAGGCATTTTCCCGGCCCTATCCCCAAATCCCAGCCTCGTGCCTACATCGCAAAAAAGCAACACAGCTGAAAGAGCAGGGGGGTCAGGAGGGGCAAACCAGCCTCAGCTTCCCTGGATCGGGCAGGGAGACGAACTCACGCGTTTTTGGGGGCTGCAAACCCCGCGGATGCTTCTGGCGGCGGGGGAGGCAGCGGGGCGATGTGCTGAGCCCTTCCCCGGGGCTGGCAGCCCGCACGGAGCTGCGGGAGCAGCGAGGAAGCCCCACAGTGCCCCGGCAAGCGGCTACACCGGCCCCTGCAGGGGGAATTGAGGCCACAGCCGAGACAAGCTGACTCCTACCCGGACGGCAGCTTTGCCTGTGGCGCTAGGGAAGGCAAGGCAGCCTGTGGGATCCTCTGCCCTCCAATCCACGGGCTATTTAGCCATCTGACCTTATGTCACCGGACTCAGGACAAATTCCCATTCCGCTGTAGGGAAGCCCAAGCGTTTTCCAGCTCTCTAGTGAACCAGGGAAAACAAATCGCAGAGCAAAGGATAACCACCAGCTGAAAAAAAAAAAGGGGGAGATGGAGGGAGAGGTCGACGGGTACAGGGCATTCCTCAAAACACAGACATTAAAATGATACCCATCGAGGGGGGCACCTCCCAGGTCATTAGGCAGCCAGAGGAGTCACTAGATGGCCCTGCTAGTCCTGTTCATATGATGGCAGCAATGGATATCAGGAGACGCTAGTTTGGCTGCTCTGCAGGCTTTTGGAAACTGGGAGGTCTGCTCCGAGTCTCCTCCTGGGAGGAAGGGCCTCCCCAGGAGAGCACAGCAGCCAGGTGGTACCTTGGCTGGCACGTGGAGGGGACTCCCCACGACATGTGGCACCTCTGGGCGTAGATGGGCAGTCCTTCCCAGTCCCACCATGACCTGCACGTCCTCCTCCCTCCCTGAGAGCAGCTCTACCTGCCAGAGACGCTGCAAGTCTCTGCCTCAGCGTAATCATGTTGACAGTGATGGGTGTAAGAGCCAGGGAACCATATTAATGAACACCGTGTTGCTGGATAATCATGACATTAGCATTATTGGATTAGAACATTTGCATAATTTGGGCACGAGCTGCTACCTGCATGGAGACATATGTTTACATGAATTTACATACATTTGCATGCCAAATGAAGCTCGTCCTACTGCATCCTCAGCAGCTTTCTGGGTGACCAGTCTTGGCCACTGGCAGCTCAACCCCAGGGACCACCTCCTGCTGTCAGGCACAATCCCAGGCCACTCTGATGCCAACAAACAGAGAAGTTCTCCCTCCTCCTGGTCTTACTCACACAGGCTGCCCCTCAACTGAGACGGACATGTCCCTTGCTGAGGTCTGGGGCCATCCAGGCTAAAGCTGTCCCCTTCCCACTTCCCACAAATTCTTGTGCCCCCCCCCCAACCCAGCTCCCAGGAGAATGGGCAGTTAAGTGCATCCTACTCACAGCTGTAAAAAGAGATCGATAAAACACTCCCAGCAGGCTGCAAAGCTCAAAATTTAAGAGGCAAATAAAGGAAACCCAAAATGAAGTCCTTGTGCTGTCTTTTCTTTTAAAACCACGTGATCTTTGATTCAATTCCTCGATTTTATAGCAAGAGGGAGAGAGATTCAATTACTTGATTCCTGATTTCTTAACATAAAAATATGGACCCTGCAACCACAGAAAGGTAAAAATCCCTTCAAAGCAGCATCACAACAATTTGGTGGCACCATCAGATTTATATGGCTGTGAGAAATAAGCAGTTTCCCCTCCTGGGCTCCACAGCAGAACCTGCCCCAGCATTGAAGTAGTGCTGTAATATCTGAGCACAAAGTCCTGCAGCCCACCCATAAAATTACAGGGTGAGAGGTGTTTGGTGGTAGATGCCTGGCTGAGCCCCGGAGTGCTTTCCTAATGTAGAGCTGCTCAGGGAGTCACCAGGTTCCTTCCCAGCCCCTGGAATTGTGAGCTGGGAGGGAGCAGAAGGCACACACTCACTCCTGGCCATCTCCAGCCCCAGAAATTGCTGCTCTGCTCCTTCCAAACGCTGTCATGAGAACAGACATCAGGACCAGGCCAGGGGTGTCCAAACCATTTCCATCAAGCCTCAGAGTAACCACAGGCCTCAGTACCACTGAAAGCCTGGCAAATTACAGGGATTTATCTCTGAGTGCTGCCCTGCAAGAGGCAAAGAGCTAAACCCCAAAAGTGCCCTCGGGATTAAACATGCCCGAACCCACCCACAGCAACGAGAGCAGCCAGTCCTGCAGGGAGCTCTCTAGGAAGTTTGCCGGGATGCTGCGAGCTGGAGCAGCCCTCCCTCCCCTCAGCTGGTGCACACAACGATGCTGCCATGCCAATAAAAGCACTGCTCAGACAACATCACCTGCTATTTGCAGGGTCTGTTCACCCAAACCAACCCACAGCCGCTCGGTTCCTTGCTGCTTCCTGCAGCTGAAGAAACTGCAGAGAAAAGGAGCATTAAGAAGAGTGTTGCTGCATTACAGAGGAAGGTTAGGGAGGTGAAGATGGAGAGGAAGGCAGCCTGTCCCTGCCTTGCCAAGCTCCCACCCACCACCTCCACCACTCGCCTCAGACAGCTTCAAAGCCTGGCATTTAGCACATCCCTGCTTTAACCACTTGGGCTGTTAAGTGGGGACATTTTAACTTGGAAAAGCCATGTCAAGACCCTTGGCAGAAAGAAGGCAGCCGAGAAGCTCCCAGGGGCTTTGGAAAACTTTTATCCTTATTTTAAGTGGCGTGAATTGTATGTCACTACAAAGCAGTACTCAGTTTCCATGTCTAGAAACTTTTGGACTCACAAAGCACATGAGAAACAGAACCAGCGAGGCAGAGAGGTCAGAAGGACTCCCACCTCAGTGGGAGGGACAGCACCGGAATTTCTGGCTGAAAAAACCCTGCTTGGAGGAAGAACTTGTTTGCAGATGATTGTGTCATTGGGTGCCAAAGCCAACTGCTAATGCCTAATGACTCTGTGTCACAAGCAATGAAGGCAGGAGCCCAACACGATGGCAGCAGGAGGAGGGAATGTGCTGGAGCATTGCTGCCGGGATCTGGGCTTGGGCAGAGCACTTACATTATTTATGACCACAGAGATGGGACACTGAATGGAGGCCCTTGGATCAGCCTGGGGTTGTCAGTGTGGCTCACAGCTGGAGACACCAGATAACAGGAGAAAATTAAACCCCTTTTGCTCTCTCCCCTCGCCTCTCCAGTGGGCCTGTGGGAAAGAGGAAGGAGGGAGGAAAGAAAGCCCAGTAAATGAGATCGGCTGCTGCACAACAACCTCTAGCCCTGCGTGCCCTCCTGCCTTCGCTGGGGATGCTGGAGCTCCAGCAAGGACTGCCAGGAAGAGCCTGGGGGATGTGGAGGTGCAGGATCAGGGATGCAGCCCCTGAGAGCCCAGGGAGCAAGTCAGGTGTGATTTCCAGCTAGGGAGGAGCAAGCCCAGCCCAGCTCAGCTCATGGCTCCAGTCCCGTGCACAGTTCTGGCTGTCCAGGTATGGTGGTTCATAGACCCTGACCAAGGTGGGGCTGAGCTCCCTGGGGCATCCTTGCTGTGCTCCCCCATTGAACAAAACCCCTTTTCTGCCTCTCCCACAAGCTGGTGTCTCACCCACCTCCTAAAACACATCAGTGTGGGACTGACCTCGTGCTGCAAAAAGCTGATTCCCGGACGCTTCCCACCCCACAGAGGTAATGAAACAGGCTGCATCTGATTTCTTCCCTCCCTTTCCAGTCCTGTCACCCTCCTTTCCCTATCTTCGAGAACAGATGCACCCATTCATAACCATGCAAAAGAAAGTGCCTATTTGCCTTTCCGACTGCAGTGCAGCTGGTAAAGCACAGGAGGGAAAATGATGTTTTGTATGAATACAGAAATTATCTGCACTGATCTTATTACACTTGAATGGGGAAGCGACAGAAAAAGAAAAGAGGGAAGCGAAAGGCATTGTTTGGGCTGCACCGACGTAGCATCATTATTGTTTATCCTCTCCAAGCACTCCATCATCCTAATCCCACCGTCTCCCACAGTGACAGGTCAGTAACAGCGATCTGCTAAATAGCACGATCCAGAGGCTGCCAAAATGAACACAGGCAGGGTGCAAACCTGGCCAGGCAATGCCTGGGGGGGCGGCAGCACCTCGGGACGTCTCGCCTGCAAGTCCCAGGCACGTCCAGGCCAAGCGTCCAATAACTCACAAACATTATCAGTGTTAAAAAGATCCGTGTTACAGAGATACCAATTAGCATCAGAGCGCCGGAATGTGCTCTGAGACAGACGTGAAACACAGGCTCAGTAACTCCCTAACCCACATCCTCGCAGAGATATCCTTGTTCATCACATGAATAGGTCCCCAAAGGCCACCACAGAGCTGTGCAAGAGGGGGCACACAGGGCAGAAGGCTCCTCCATGCTCCATGCGGGCTCAGCACCCCGTGCTGGGATCCTGGCTCACCAAGGCAGCAAATGCTCTGGGAGGACTGAGATCACAAAACACCACTGGACACGTTAATTCCACCACACAACACTTGATTGAAACAGCTCTGCAAACCCAAACTCTTCGAAGCCAAGACTGCAGAGGGTTCAGGACAGTGCTGAGCTCCTCCTCGGTGCAGCAGCAGCTGATTAGCCCAGATGACAACAGCCAATTCCTCATGCCACAGGCAACACAACAGCAAGTACAGAGAAAACAATCACAAGGTGGAAATTCGAACACAACACAAGTCACCTGCTATCAAAACAGGGGAAATTTGGCAACTCTCCTACTTAGCACTTGCTACATCAAGGCTGCTCAACGATGCTAATTAAACAGGTACCTCCAAGACAGAGCCAGAAAGATTTACATCCCTCATTTGCATTTCTCAGTTTATTTTTCTTCCCTCCAAGGCACCATTTTAACGGCCATGGTGCGATTGCTTGGAGGAGTTTAATTTTGCATGAGTGTCATTTGAAGATGAAGGTCTGTCCTGTCAGCAGGTTGAGGATTGCTCACCCAGGCCCAGCTCCTGCCCCCTGCTCTTTCTCAGCGGGGCTCAGCTGTTCACTGAGATTTTCTTGGTCTCTTGGGCTTGGCTTCACCAGCTGAAAAATAAATGATACGGGGCTCAGCTGCTCTCAGTGATCCAGCTGCTGTCCCCATCCAGGGGCCAGGCATGGATCAGTCTGGAGACTTTTTTGGGGGTAAATGAGCCTCAGAAATACCCAGCACCAGCAGCTGAACTGGGTGATGCAGTGCAGGGGTGTTAGTACAAAGCAAGGACCAGTCTCAGAGAGGTTATCTCTCCACCCAGTTCCCAAATCCAGCCCCAAAAACTGAGCCCAGCACAAAGCTGCTGCAGGGCAGCTCCCATGAGAGAGGTTGATCTGATGGGATGGGACAGGATAGCTGGAAGGGAGATATATAATTGCAAATAATCAAAAACAGCCACAATTCTGTGATAATTAGTCAGAGCTACCTGTGAAATCAGAAGTCAGTCACGCTCAGGGGGAGGAGGTGTCTCTGCCAGCACCCCTTGCCCAGACAGCCCTGACAAGGCTCTGATTAGCAGGAAGTCACCACCCTGATAATAACTGCTTCCAGTGATTAGGCTGGTAGGAGAACTGATGAGGGAGGTGGTGATGCCTGTTTGTTTGCTGCATTTGGTCAACTCCAGAGTAACCTGGGAGGAGATGACCTGTAGCATCATGTTCCCATCTGCGCTGCCATGGAATGAACAGCAAGATCCTCATCTCATGCCCCCCCCCCCCAGGCACTGCAGGCATTTCTAGTGCTACCTGAACACCCTGCTAATGAGAGGCAATGGGCAGGAAGGAATCTGAAAAAGCAGCTCAAGATGAAAGTTTTCCAGAAGATGCTCACCCATTAACAGCCATCCTGTGCCTGCTGAATGTCTTCATTATGTGGTTGCAGCATCAGCCCTTCAAAAAACTTCCCTTAACTCTCTGTCAGTCACACCCACCTGCAGAACAAGGTGTTAAGGTCAGAAGAGCATCCCTCCAATGTGTAGAGGAACAGAGTGATGGGAGGAAGAAATGGGGGAGGTGGGGCTGGGTGAGGCATCCTTGCCAGCAGGCCTCTCTCCTTGAAGGAATCGTCTTCTGGGAGGGGAGAAGAACAACTGCTGCCAAGTTTTATTTTACAAATGAACTCTGCCATTTTGTGGCTCTGTCCAGGCTCTGCAGCTGACCTTCCAGAGCCTCTGCTGTCCCATTCAGTAAGGGCAAGAAACACGTCTAAACACCAGCTGGTAGCCCATTTGCTTTGGCTACGCCGAACCTGCAGACCGCTCGTGAGAGGAAGCATTCCCTTTCCCCTCAGAATAAAGCCATAACACTCAAACATGGAAACTTGGCAATTCATGGCCAGTGTTTTTGACTCAGAGAGATCCCACAACCCACTCCCCCATACAGTGACTGTTGTCATGGCAAGCTGAGCAGGGAAGGACAATGTAAGAGGTGGTTAGTCCTTGACACGCTCCATCCTTGGACTAACGGCAGCTCCCCAGCAGAACAATCCCAACAGCAATTACAGAGGCTCTTCTAAAACGAGAGAAGCACAAACAGATTAAAAAGCCATTTGAAACCTTGAAGCAGAATGCAGAGTGGAAGGGAACAGGGAGCAGCCAGGGCTGCACGTGCTCAGTGAACAACGTGGAGATGCTTCTCCGTGGGCAAAGTTAAATGCGCCCTGATCGTCAAACCCGAGAGTGAAGAGCCTTGGGAGGCTGTGGGGATGGCACTTGACAGAAAGACAATGGGTGCTGCTTTGTGCTTCATGGTTACAGCATGGAAAACCTTCCATGGAGGGGCTGAGGAGCAGACCTGTGACCCTCGCCAGCGCCAGCACAAGAGACTAAAGAGGGGCAAGATAAAAGAAGACTTTCAAGTGCAAAATTCAATTACACTCCAGCCACATGAATCACTATTCCACTGGCTGGATTATTTTCTTTCCTTGCTGGAGCCAGCCCAAGGATTTGGAGAGTATGTGCAACCTGGGAATGGAAAAAAAACCCTTTTTACTCTTTCAAGAACAGCAAGGAGTTGTTACTAAACAAAAGCTTTATTGTTTCCAGGAGTAAAACACTACATAAAAGTTGTAAGGGATGGAGACAAGAACAACAAAATAATAAACACAAATGACCAGAGCAGACTGAGCACATTCACTGAGCCTTTCTTGCTCACACTGAGCCAACTGAAAAGACAGTCAACTAGTACAGGTTTAGGATAATATCCCAACAAAAGCTACAAAACACAACAAAGGGTAAAACCACAAAGAAAAAAGTAGGTCTTTAATAGAAAATAGTGCACAGAGCTGCAAATGTTCCTCTACCACACTCAGATGTGCCTGGATCACATCCCTCCATGGCCAGATCCTTCCCTCAACCCAAGAGGAGTCTTTCCACAGGTGACTGAACAGTTCAAGTGGAATTACCCCGTGGAGTTAAATTACAGAGGTAAGAAAGAAAGGTTTCCAGTCTCACTGATACCAGAGCAGTCCCAAATTTATCTCAGAGAGTCTCTTATAAAACCTGGTCTCAGTTAAGAATCAAGCTCATGCCTCAAAGTGGCACAGCAAGCCAGTGAGGATTACCAGGCTCCTGTGCAGAGCTGGCAGCCCACGGTGTGGTAAATGGCTGTGGGAAGTGAGAGTGGGAATGGAAACACAGCTGACCTGCCTGCGCTGCCCAGGAGCGAAGCACAAGGAACACAAGAAGAGTTGGAAATGACATGCTCAATTTTAAAAACCCTTTCTAACTCAGAGTTTTTGAAGAGAAAGTAACAGGTTTAAAGAAAATAGAGTCAATTTTTAAACGTCTTTTTTCCTTCTCCTTCCGCGACAGAATTAACTTAGGCTGGCAGGCCAGGCTGTCTGAGGCACTGCAGAAATGAGAGCATGAGCAAGACAAGCCTCACTTGCACTGTCAAAAGCTTCAAGGCAAAACAGGACTTTTTTGGTGGCAAAACACTTCTGAAATTGAGGACCCTACAGCTCTCAGGAGAAACAGCGTGACTCCAGCTCTGAAATCACACCAGCATTTCAGCAAAAGCTGACATTTGGAGTTACTTTTTCAGAAATAGCCAGTAATTTTGGCAATTCTCCTTCCAGAGATGCAGCTGGTCGAGTTTCAGTGGCCAGGTTAACAGCACAGATGATGCCATAAAGCATCCCCCAGTGGAGAACCTCATCCCTTGGTCTCTCCAACACCGACACTGAGATGCCCACGTTCAGTGGCTCCTCTTTCTGCCATCCCACAAAAGGTTTTGCTTTCAATTGTAAAAGGGCAGGAACAGATCACAGAGGAAGAGCTGGAAGCGTTTTCCCAGCAACCTGCCACTGCACATTAACTGGGAAAGCAGTGAGGGAATGGTCCTCTGCTGGACCATGTTCATTTAAACAGAAAGCCAAGGATTGATTTCCGATCTCCTGCTAGAGTGTTCCAGCACCCAATCCCATTTATCTTCATACTGCAGCCATTTGTAAGAACATACACTACCTGCACACAAAGCGCCCAGCAGCAAAGGAGAACAACAAAAGAGTAATAACCAAGGGAAAAAACTGACATTAATGGGCACAAATTGCCTTTAACTCCGCGATTTCAGAGGGAAGTTTTTGGAATCCTTTGTTTCTTCATAATAGACAGGTCAGCTCCAAAGCATTTAATAAAATCCACAGACTCCTACCAGACTAGTGTGGGTTTTGTTCAGGTCTTCAAAGATCTAATTGCTCTAGAGATGTCAGGTAATTTGATTTTTCTTATTTGTCAGGCCTTAGAGGGAAATTGTCCATCGCGGAGAATAAGCAGGACCGGGGCAGGCAGTTTTCAACAGCCTGACTCATGATGACACCATCACAGCCAGCCAAGATGCTCAAGACTTGCAGGAAAAAGGTAAAAGAAAGGCCCTTGCTCATGCAAGAGATGACAAGTTGCGCAGGGGGGAGGAGAATCTGCAGAGCTTAACAAGATAAAGTAATCTGAAAGCTTTTATCCAATTCGGGCGTGCAAAGGCAGCCAACTGGGCCGTGGGGTGAGGGGTGTTCTCCCACCAGGAGCTGCAGCAAACACACACTGCCCACGATCCCACCACTGCCAAAGGATCACCCTCACACAGGACACACAGAGGCACAGTGCACAGACAGGAGGACCAAACAAATCATAGCAAATTTCTTTGGGTGTGTCTTTACTTACTCCCGTGTCCCCCTGAGCAGACATAAAGAGTGTCACAGAGAGAGATTGCAGTGGAAGTGAGTGGGATCTCAGCCTCACTGGCTGATTCCAAGCGCCTCCACCACCTCAAACCAGAACAACAATGACAAAAAAACACAAGGGGTGACACCCTGCCCATAAGAGTCAAGTGCAAATCAGAGTCCCAGTCTCACTGTTAGTGTTCACAGAGGGAAATCCACTCCTGGGCTTAAAAGCAGTAGAAGGGCCACGGTCTCCTCACACCCCGTTTCAGGGGCATAGTGGTGAGTTTCCCTTTCTCCTGAAGATTTCAGAGCCAGGCCTGCAAGGACAGGAGCTGAGCCCAGGGCTGGGCTTGGCAAGCCAAGAACAGCTGAGCTGTCACACGTTTCTTCAGCTCCAGCAGGCACTTCGTGTGTCCCTTCCAGCAAACCCCACGGCAGCACCACAGAGCAGGGCACCCCCGTCCCCGAGTAGCACCCCAAAGTGGTGCCAGTCAGCAGGAGAGGAGACCAGACCAAGCCATCAACCAGGTCAAGTGAGGCAGGGAGGACAGGCAGGTGCTTTCCCAGGTGTCATCGTGTTGCCAATGCCTGTGGAAGAGCCGGAATCATAAAGTCACTGCCGGCAGAAGTCGCTGTCTGGAATGAGGTCTGAGGAGTGGGCAAGGGGTGAGTGTTGGGTCCAGGCAAAGCAGCTCCATCTTCACCTCCGTCAGCATCGTGTTCTGGTGCGGACACACCGTTTGCCTTCAAAATACACAAAGACAAAAGGTTTGTTTGGAAAGCAGTGGAGGGGAGATTGTTGACAAAGTTGTTTTACGTTGCTTTTGCATGGTCGGTGCCATTTTAAGAGCTTCCTACAAATAATAAAGAGAATAGCTATGCATCATTAGTCCACACTCTGTCAGCAGTAAGGGCCCATTAAACTTGATTAAAGAAAGAAAAGACACGGGGAGAGAAATGTGGGTAGAAGAAGAAAGGAGTTGTACTGCTAGAACTGGTCCTCTGGTACGTGCATCTCCCAAAGGGCCAGGTCAGACAGAAAGCTAAGCCTCAGCTCCCAAGGACTTCTAAACAGGTGACAGAGCTGATCTTCCATGTGACTCTCCTGCCCTCTGTGTGCCTGGGACATGGACAGGAGCCCCAGCATTCCCCTGGCTGGGGATGGGCACAGGACAGCCGTGCTCTGCCACTGAGGGCGCTCGGGCACACGGCAACTAAACAAACCTGAGCTGATCACTTCAGCACCCCTGGCAAAACCCAGGCTCTGCTGGGACACGCTGCTTCTCCTCCTGGACAAAGGACAGGGCAGTCACTGCATTCACGTGAAATGTTCAAGGCACAAGCAGTCCGACAGATTCCTCCCACCAGCTGCCACCTGACATCCCAGTTTGAAAGATAACCTCCCGAGCCATAAAACTTCCCAGTGTGTTTACAGAGGCTCCAAAACCCAGGCTTTTAACTTCTGTATTACTGACTTCTCCTGCTCTTTCCTTTGTGCTTTGTTTTGAAAGATCACATCAACTATTGCCCTTGGTGCTTTGTGCAAAACGCTGAATAGAAAGTTGGAAGCGTGAGGAGTAAACGTATTGCAAAGGGCAGAGAATAAGACTAAGCAGGTGGGGGCAGGAGGCCAGACAGGCTGTTTGATCAAAGACCAAAGAACAGACCTCTGCAATGTGAAAGAAGGCACAAAAATAGGAGTTTCATCTTCAGCAGCAGACTTGTTTCCAGATATATTGAGTGAAAGAGGCAAGAGAATGAATCTTTGTCATCCCTCGATTTTCAAGGAAAAAGCCTTCAATTTAAAACTCCATAAAGAATTACAGAAATAGGGAAAGTAATTTATTTTTTTAGTAACTCCAGCCTTTATTCACTTAACTTCAAGGCGGGCTTAAAAGAGCTGAAAATGTTTTGGTTCTACCACTTGGGGATGAAAACGTTTTAATTCCCTAAGACACGGAAGGGGGCATATGCTT